>NW_006408529.1:30854969-30860119 GCF_000296735.1 Chrysochloris asiatica | reverse complement strand
CCAAGAAAGTGAGGCAGCACAGGAGACACTCACTCATCTCTGCCAAGAAATTTGGAAGACAACTATCTGGCTGATTGATTGGAAGAGATCCATATTTGTGTCCATTCCAAAGAGAGATGACCCAACAGAATGTGGAAATCATCAGACAAGCTCTTTGATATCCCATGAGAGTAAAGTTTTACTAAAGGTAATATAGAAACAGCTACAAGCATACATTGACAGAGAACTTCCAGAGGTTCAAGCTGGATTCAGAAGAGGCTGTGGAATGAGGGGTATGATTGCTGATGTCCTATGGATCTTGGCTGAAAGCAGAGAATACCAGAAAGATGTTTACCTGTACTTTATTGACTACACACAGGAGTTCGATTGTGTGGATCATGACAAGCTATGGACAAGCTATGTGAAGTATGAGTATTCCAGAATGCTTAACTGTACTCATGAGGAATCTGGATCTGGATCAAGAGGCAGTTGTTCGAACAGAACATAGGAACACAGAATGGTTTAAAATTAAGAAAAGTATGTGACAAGGTTATATTCTTTCACCATACTTATTCAACTTGTATGCTGAACAAATAATCTGAGAAACTGTGTTCTATGAAGGAAAACATCAGGATTGGAGGAAGACTCATTAACAATCTGCGTTATGCAGATGATACAACTTTCCAACTCATAGTGACCTGGTATAGCTCTTCCAAGAGCAGCTGGTGAGTTTGTCAGCCAAACTTGTGGTTCAAAGCAACTTTGCAGTACAGTGCTTTATCCCACAACTCTACATCAGGACTCCAAAGCAAGGGTGGAAGAAAGGGGAGAAAATGTCTGCTGACCCCACCAGCAAGCCAGGCTAACAGGAGCCATAGTCCTTTGCTCTGCTGGCAATAATATGTATTGAAACAACTTCAGAAAACTTCATCCCAAGTAGATCCTAGAAGCTACAAGCTCCCAAATGTAAGACAGGGAATGGGAGACCTAGGAAACATGATGATTTCAGGACTTTCTGTTCCCTGGCAATTTAACATAAACTGGCAGATTAATAATACTCATTGAAATTAAAATTAAACCCATAATGTAAAAAAAGTAATGGCATTTTATGTAGATTTTTCATTCTTGTTCCTATTGTGCTTTATTTATACCAGGTGTTTTCACTCTATGGATTAATTATCTTATTCTGGAAACAGGAATGTAAATTGCTTGATGGTTTCATGAATAATCTTTTCATTTCTGCTTTTACTACCAATAGAAAGAATAAATGTTACACAGGATAATACAGATCGCATCATTAAATATTTCATATCTTACATCAGCCAGAAAGGGGATATACTATCATTAAAATGATTTTTTCTCAACAGGAAGAAATAGTAGAAATACAAAAATAAGTCAGAGGCATACAACTTGGAAATCCTGTTGTTATCAGAAACCAGGTAGGAATATTACAGGCAGATCATAGAATATGAAAGATTTCCATTTCTATTCTGTTTTTAAGTAGACTTTGTACATAAATTGAAGTAATTAGTTAGGTATGATTCATATCTAAAGTCAATTAGTCAAATGTTTGTTGAAATATATAGTATACAGTTTACCTTTCAATGCATAAAAACATGAATGAAACCCTTACAGATACACTAAAATATCTTTAACACAATTCAATAATAATAATAATAGTGTTTTGATCTGTGTCCTACTAAAGCAGTGCCCATTTATTATTTTACAAACCATTGTACGTACCTCAGATTTTTCATATGATAAATAAGCATTATTAAACTTGGCTTGTAACTTTTTCAGAAATGTTGTTAAGTCCCACTGAGTTGGTTCTGACACATAGCGACCCTGTTTAAGGTTTCCAAGGAATGACTGGTGAGCTTGAACCGTGATTTGCGATTCATTTAAAATGAAGGGAAGCAATGAGGAAGTTAAAGTGCTTAAGAGAAAATTTCAAAGGGCAGTTCGAGAAGACAAAGTCAAGTATTATAATGAAATGTGCAAAGATCTGGAGTTAGAAAACCAAAAGGGAAGAACACATTGAGCATTTCTCAAGCAGAAAGAATTGAAGAAAAATTTCAAGCTTCGATTTGCAATATTGAGGAAATATATGGGCATTATATTAAATGATGCACAAATCATCAAAAAAGAGAGAAGGTATACACTGAGTCACTGTGTAAAAAGAAACTATCAATGTTTAATTATGAAAAGAGGAAGCATATGATCAAGAACCAATGGTAGAGAAGAAAGAAGTCCAAGCTGCACTGAAGGCATTTATGATGAAACAAGGTTTCAGCAATCGACAGTATTCAAGTTGAAATCTTACAACAAATTGATGCAACATTGAAGGCCCTCATTTATAAGAAATTTGGAAAACTGCTAACTGGTCAACCAATTAGAAGGGATCTATATTTGTGTTCATTACAAAGAGAGATTGCCCAACAGGATGAAGAAATATTTTAAATCATGATAAATGGAGAAAAAGTATAGTTGTCAAAGACTTCATTTTACTTGGAACGTACAATCAACTCTCACTGAAACAGGAATCATGAAATTAAATAAGTATTGCATTCAGCAAATCTGTAGCATAAGACCTCTTTACAGCATTCTTGAGCAAAGATATCAATTTGAAGACTATGGTGCAACTGACACAAGCCATGGCATTTTCAATTGTACTTGTCATACTGTGCTGGCTTGTGTGTTGCTGTGATTCTGGAAGCTATGTCACAGAAATTTTAAATACCAGCAAGGTCACCCAAGGTGGACAGGTTTCAGCTGAGATTCCAGATAAAGACATACAAGAAATGAGAAACAGATAACTTCTTAATATTAAGTCGCTGAAAACCCTATGAATAGCCATGGAACAATGTCAATACTTGAATATTGAATATTGAAGCATGCATGATAAAGAGCACCAGAATATAGTCAGATATAGTGCTGGAAGATGAATCCCTCAGGTTGGAAGGCACTCAAAAGGTGACTGGGGAAGAGCTGCCTCCTTAAAATAGAGTTGAACATGATGATGTGAAAGGAGTAAAGCCGTCGGGACATTCATTTGCTGATGGAACATAACTCCAAATGAAGAGAAACAGGTGTAAATATTATCCATTTATAATTGCAACACGAAGTGTACGAAGTATGAATCTAGGATAATTGGAAATTGTCAAAATGAAATGGAATGCATAAACATCGATATCCTAGGTATTAGTGAGCTGAAATGGACTGGTAGTGGGCAATTTGAATCTGACAATCACTTGGCTTGTTATGCCAGAAATGAAAAATTGAAGAGGAATGGCATCGTATTCTTCATATAAAAGAACATATCAAGAACTGTCTTGAAGTACAACACTATCTGTGATAGGATAATATCCATACACCTACAAGGGAGATAAGTTAATACCACTATTATTCATATTTACATACCAACCACTAAAGGCAGTGAGATGAAACTGAAGAATTCTACCAACTTCTTGAGTCTGAAATTGAACAAACAGTCAAGCAAGATATATTGATAATTACTGGTGATTGAAATGCAAAGCTTGGAAATAAAGAGGAAGGGTGTTGTTGGAAAATATATCCTTGGTGATAAAAATTATGTTGGAGATCACATATAGAAAATTTCAAAACTAGTGACTTGTACATTGCAAATATCTTTTTAAAACAACACAAAAGACAACTATCCACATGGATCTCACCAGATAGAATACACAGAAATCAAATTGGCTACATCTGTATAAAAAGATGGTGGAAGTATCAGCCAAAACAAAGCCAGGTGTAGACTATGGAATAGAAAGACCATCAATTATTCATATGCAAGTTCAGGCTGAAACTCAAGAAAATTAAAACAAGTCCACAAAAGCAAAAACAAGACCTTGAATGTATCCCACCAGAATGTACAGATCATCTAAAGAACAGATTTAATGCATTAGACATGAAAAACCCAAGACCACAATAACCTTTGTAGGGTAATGTCAAGAACATCATACAGGAAGAAAGCAAACTGTGTTTAAGACAAGAAAGAATGAAAAGACCAAAAACATGCTCTTCAGCATAGAGATGCTAAAGCAAATGGAAGCAATGAGGAAGTAAAATACCTGAATACAAAATTTCAAAGTTTGAGAAGACAAAGTCAAATATTATAATGAAATGTGGGAAGATCTATAGTTAGAAAACAAAATGGAAGAACACGCTAAGTATTTCTCAAGCTGAGAGAAATGAAGAAAAAATTCAAGCTTCATTTGCTATATCTAAGAATTCAATAGGAAAGATATTGAATGATGCAGAATGCATCAAATGAAGATTGAAGAAACATACTGAGTTACTGCACCACAAAGAAATGGTCAATATTCAAACATTTCAAGAGGTAGCATATGATCAAGAGCTAATGATACTGAAGGAACAAGTTCAAGATGCATTAAAGTCATTGCCAAAGAACAAGATACCAGTAATTGACAGAAATCAAATTGAAATATTTCAACAAACTTTTGCAACACTGGAGGCCCTCACTCATCTATGTCACGAAATATAGAAGACAACAACCTGGTCAACTGATGGGAAGAGATGCATATTTGTGCCCTTTCCAAAGAGAGGTTACACAGCAGAATGCAGAAATAATCAGAAAATATTATTAATATCACTTGCAAGTAAAATTTTGCTAAAGATAATACAAAAATGGTTGCAACCATATGTTGACAAAAACCTTCCAGAGGTTCAAGCTGGATTCAAAAGAGGATGTGGAACAAGGGATATCATTGCTGATATCAGATGGAACTTGGCTGAAATCAGAAAATAAGACAAAGAAATTTATCTGTGCTTTATTGACTACTATGCAGAGTCTTTTGACGGTGTGGATCCTGACAAGCTATGGAAAACATTGCACAAAATTAATATTACAGAACACTTCATTGTGCTCATCAGGTACCTGAACATAGACCTAGAAGCAGTTGTTCAAACAGAACAAGGGAACACAGAATAGTTTAAATTTAGGGAAGTTGTGTGCCAGGGTTGTATTCTTTCACCATACTTATTCAACCTATATGCTGAGCAGATAATCTGAGAAGCTGGATTATATGAAAAAAAAAAAAAAAACACATGGCATCAGGACAGGAAGAAGACTCATTAACAACCTGTGATATGCAGATGATACAACCTTGCTCGCTGAAAGCAAAATACTT
>NW_006408529.1:30849807-30851114 GCF_000296735.1 Chrysochloris asiatica | reverse complement strand
TAAAATTTGGACAATGAATAATGAAGACCATAGAATAATTGATGTAATTGAGTTATATAGTTGCAGAAGAATATTAAACGTGCCATGGACTGCCAGAAGAACAAACAGATCTGCCATAGAGGAAGTACAGCCAGAATTGTCCTTAGAAGTCAGAATGGTGAGACTTCATTTCCCATACTTTGGACATGTCATCAGGAGGAACCAGTCCCTGGCAAAGGGCATCATGCTTGGTAAAGTTGAAGGACGTTCCCTATGAAATGGACTGGCATAGTGGCAATTGCTCTGGTCTGAAGCAAAGAAGACTTGTGAGGATGATGCACAATCTTGTTCTATTGTGCATAAGGTCACTATGGTGGCAACCAACTCAGTGGCACTTAACCAAAAAATAAATCACAAAGTGATGCTTGTTTATTAAAGCAAGCTTCAGGATTTTACTGTAATTCAACTGTGAGGATTCATAGGAACATCATTTACATTGTTATTCAAGTTACAATTAGTTATGAGAGATGCTCAGTCTAATGCATCCTTACACAAGTGAATACTCATTACAATTTACCCATGAATACTTAGTACCATTTACCTATTTTCTTGGGAAAATAAGATTATCTATTTAATACTATTATCTATTATTCTAGAGTAATATGCATCAAGAATCATGAAGTCCTTTTTTAGGACTTTAGATGTTATTGAAAAAGGAGAAATTGATATTCCTGAAGAATAAATTGATTAAAACTACTTTGTCTCAAAATTATTTCAGCTTGTTTTATGGAGTCCTGGTGTTGCACTATAGGATAAACACTGGACTGCTAGCCACAAGGTAGGCAGTTCAATCCCCTTAGTCACTCCTTGCAAACCTTATACAGAGTCGCTATGAGTTGGAACTGGCTCAATGGCACTTGACAAAAAACAGCAACAACACCAAGGAATATAAGGAACCCTGGTATTATAGTGGGTGGTGTGTTGGGCTGCTAACTGCAAGGTCAGCAGTTTGAATCCACAAACTCTCTGTGGAAGAAAGATGAGACTTTCTGCTCCCGTAAAGATTTACAGCCTCAGAAACCCTATACAGGGTCACTATAAGTTGGAAGCATCTTGGTGTCATTCAGAAGAAGCAATGAAAAGGACTATCACTTTTTTGCACCTCAAATTGGGTAGTAGCAACAATATAATCTTACATACATTGTTGTTGTTGTTGTTGTTGTTGTTAAGTGCCGTCGAGTCGGTTTCGCCCCATAGCGACCCTGAACAGGGTTTCCGAGGCTGTAAATCTTTACGGGAGCAGATCGCCTCATCTTTCTCCCCCGGAG
>NW_006408529.1:30824331-30848907 GCF_000296735.1 Chrysochloris asiatica | reverse complement strand
CCTTGCAGGCCAAGATGACCAAACTTTGTCTCTCATACTTTGGACATATTGTCAGGAGGGACCAGTTGCTGGAGAAGGATATCATGTTTGGTAAGTTGGAAGGTCAGAGAAAAAGAGGAAGCTCCCCCAGTGAGATGACATGGCAAAAGAGCAGCAACAATGGTCTCAAGAGTGGCAGCAATTGCGAGGTTGGCCCAGGATCAGGCAGTGTTTCATTGTGTTGGGCATGGGATTGCTATGAGTCAATACTGACTCGGCACCTAACAACAGCAACCTGAAAATGTGTGGCAAAAGCTGGCGAAAAAATAGTATATAGCTAAGCACTGGGCTGCTAACTAAAAATTTAGTGGTTGGAACCCTGCTAGTAGCTCCATGGAGAAACATCTGGTAATC
Organism: Chrysochloris asiatica; assembly: GCF_000296735.1. NCBI lineage: Eukaryota > Metazoa > Chordata > Mammalia > Afrosoricida > Chrysochloridae > Chrysochloris > Chrysochloris asiatica. The sequence goes on along the minus strand of NW_006408529.1, from coordinate 30,848,514 downwards.
TGCTTCTATAAAGCATGTTGGTGATGGTAGTGGTGGTTATGTGCTCATAGCAACTCTGTATAGGGTTTCTGAGGCTGAAATCTCTATGGGAGCAGAAAACCTCATTTTTCTTTCCCGGGACTGCTGATAGTTTTGAATTGATGACTATGAGATTAGCAGCTCAATTCTTGCCCACTATGCTACCAGAGATGGTATCATCAATTAAGTTCCACTTCAAACTGACCGTATGTGTAACAGAACAAAACACTGCTCTGTCCTGTGCCACCCTCACCGTAACAGGGATTTTTGAGTTCATTGTTGCAGCCACTGTGTCAATCTATCTCGCTGAGGGTCTTCCATTTTTTCACTGATCTTCTACTTTACTTAGCATGATGTCCTTCTAAGAAAACCCTATGGAGCAGTTCTACCTCGTCACATGGGGTTACTATGAGTCAAAATTGACTTTACAGCACCTAACAGTAAAAAAAGTTCCCATATTTAGGTGATTTTAACTTATAATACTAAAGATACACACACATGCATATATAATGTACATTTTATACACACACACACACACACATTATCTATATAAAGACAATTAAGAAATGTTGCTCAATTCCAACTCATAAGGACACTGTAATATGGTTTCCAAGGAATGACTAATGGATTTGAACAGAAAGCTTTGTGGTTAGTAGTCCAAAGCAGATAAAATCAGGGCTTCAAACAGATTATTTCGTGGTCTATACTCTGCTGAAAATTTGCATTTCCACCCTAGGTATGCTGAAACAGAAGCTACATTTTAATCCATAAAGATCACCTTGGGTCTTATTAAAACATAGATTCTGATTCAGAATTATCTGGGATGAAAATGCAAATTCTCAGCAAGGGGTTGAACATGAATGAGTTAGCCTGAAGCTTTGGTTAAAATATTTCTAAGGACTAGGATAGCATGTAACGGTTGTTGGTGCCTTCAAGTCAGTTTGGATATATAATGACCCTTAGCAACACACAGTGAAACACTGCCCGATTCTGCGCTATCCTAAATTAATGTATTGAACCTACTACTTCTGCCACTGTGCCGATCTGTCTCATTGTGGGGGTCTTCCTCTGGCCAGTCTCACTTCCAAGGAGCATTCTGTTTGTAATTCTTCCAACACAGATTTATTTGTTCTTCTGGACTTTCAATATTCGTCAACATCAAGACTTAAATCCTTCTATTTTTTTAGTCTTTTTTATTCATTGTCCAACTTTCACATGACTATGAAGCTATTGAAAATGGTATGATTTGAGTCCTCAACCAGAAATCTTTGCTCTTGAACATTGACATAGGTCTTGTATAGCAGATTTGCCTAAAGCAATATATCATTTGGTTTCTTGACTATGGCTTCCCATGAGTGTTGTGTTGTAGATTCAAGCAAAATGAAATCTTTGACAGCTTCAATATTTCCTCCATTTATCATTATGCTATTTACTGGTCCAGTGGTGAGGATTTTTGTTTTCTTACAGTGAGGTGCAATCCATACTAAAGACTATTGTCTTAGATCCTCCTCAGTAAGAATTTTAAGTCCTCTTGCTTCCAGGAAGCAATGTTGTATAATCTGTATATGTTGTTGTTAAGTGCTGTTGAGTTAAGTTCTGACTCAGCAACCCTGTTTAGGGTTTCCAAGGTGCAGCTGGTGGCTTTAAAGTGCCAACCTTTTTGTTAGCAGGCCAGTACTTATTCCATAGCTTCATACCAGTATATCATCTGCATATTTGTTGTTGTTGTTAGTGTCCTGAAGTTGGTTCTGACTCATAGCGACCTTGTATAGGGTTTACGAGGAGTGGCTGTGTATAGCAGGTTTTTACTGTTTTCCTCCAATCCTGATGCCATGTTCTTCTTCCTATAATTCAGTTTATCAAATTATTTGCTCAGGGTACATATTGAACAAGCATGGTGAAAGAATGCAGTCCTGGTGCACACCGTTCCTAATTCTACTCCCCTTGTTCTATTCAAATGGCAGCTTCTTGGTCTATGTAAAAGTTCCTCATGAGCCCAATCAGCTCTTCTAAAATACTCATTCTTCACAACATTATTCATAGCTTGTTATGATCCACACAGTCGAAAACCTTTGCATAAAGCACAAGTAAACATCTTTCTGCTAGTCTCTGCTTTTAGCCAAGGTCCATCTGATGTCAGTAATGATATCCATCATTCCATGTTCTCATCTGAATCTGGCTAAAACTTTTCAAGTTCCCTATCAACATACTGTTGCAGCTGTTTTTGAATTATTTTTTTTAGCAAAATTTTACTTGCATGTGGTGTTAACGGTATTGCCTGATGACTTCTATATTTCCTTGGCTCACCTCTCTGGAATGGGCACAGATATGAATCTCTCCCAATCAGTTGGCCAGGTAACTGTCTTCCACATTTCTTGGCATAGATGAGGAGTACCTCCAGTACTGTATCAGTTTGTTGAAAGATTTCAATTTATATTCTCTCAATTCCTGGAGCCTTGTATTTTGTCAATGCCTTCAGCACAGCTTGGACTTCTTCCTTTATAACCATTGTTTCTTGATCACGTGCTACCTCTTGAAATGGCTGAACCTCTACCATATATTTTTGGAACAGTGACTCTGTAAATATTCCATCTTCTTTTGATACTTTCATGTTACTCAATATTTTGTCCATAGACTACTTCAGCATTGCAAGTTGAGGCTTGACTTTTTTCTTTAGTCCTTTCAGCTTGAGAAATGCTGAGCATGTTCTTCCTTTTTAGTTTTCTAAGTCCAGGTCTTTGCACATTTCATTATAATACTAGACTTTGTCATCTCGAATCACTCTTTGAAATTTTATGTTGAGTTATTTTACTTCCTCATTTCTTTCATTCGCTTTATAATTTATGGGCTGGAGAGCAACATTCAGAGTCTCTTGTGACATCAGTTATAATCTTTTCTTTCTTTCTTTTCTTTTTACTGACTTTTTTCTTTCTTCCTGTAGATGTTCTTGATGTCATCCCATAACTCTTCTGGTCTTTGGTCATTAGTGTCTAATGTGTCAAATCTGTTCTTGAGCTGGTTTTTAAATTGAGGTGGAAATATGTTCAAGTTCAGGTTTTGGAGCTCATGGACTTGTAATTTCTTCAACTTCAGCCTCAATTTGCATATAAGCAACTGATGGTCTGTTCGACAGTCTGCTCCTGGCCTTGTTTTGGTTGATGAAATTGAACTTTTCTATCTTCTTTTCCCAAAATGTAGTCAATTTGATTCCTGTATAGTTCATCTGGTAAGAACCACGTGTATGGTCACCTTTTCTGTTGTTTTTAAAAAGGTATTTGTAATTAATAGGTCACTGGTCTTGTAATATTCTATCCTAGGATCTCCAGCATAATTTCTATCACCAAAGCCGTACATGTTTTCCAACTACTGATCCTTCCTCTTTGTGTTCAACCTTTGCATTCCAATCACCAGTATTATCAATACACCTTGATTTCTTGTATGAGCAATTTATGACTGGAGAAATTGGTAGATGTCTTCAATTTCATTTTCACTGGCCTTAGTGATTGGTGTGTAAATTTGAGTAATAGTGGTATTTACTTGTTGCTCTTGTAAACATATGGATATTATCTTATCACAGACAGTATTGTACTTCAAGATAGATCTTGGAATGTTCTTTTTGATGATGAATGCTATGTTATTCCTCTTCATTTTATTGTTCCTGGCATAGCAATTCATATGACTGTCAGATTCAAATTGCCAATACCAATCGATTTCAGCTCACTAATGCCTATCATATTGATCTTTCTGCATTCTGTTTCATTTTTGACAATTTCTAATTTTCCTATATTCATAATTCATACATCATATATTCTGAATGTTATTGTTGTTGTTAAGTGCTGTCTAGTCAGTTCTGTCTTTTAGCAAATCTGTATAGGGTTTACAAAGAGCAGCTGGTAAGTTTGAACTGCTGACTTTTCAGTTCAGACCTACACTATCCTGCAGTACCACACCAGGGCTCCATGTGCTGACTATTAATGAATATTTGCAGCTGTTTCCCTCATTTTGAGTTATGGCCCATTAGCAAATGAGAGTCCTCAAAGCTTTACTCATTAAGGTCAACTAGATTTTGTGGAGGCAGCTCTTCCCCAGTCATATTTTGAGTGCTTACCAACCTGTGGGGCTCATTTTCTGGCAGTATCTCTGACAATATCCTGGTGCTATTCATGATGTTTTCATCTTCCTGCACTATACCTGACAAAGTTCTGCTGCTTGTCATAGGGTTTTCAGTGACTAAGAGTTCCAAAGTAGTCTGCCTCATCTTCCTAGTCTGAGTGTGTATTTCAAAGTTTGTCTTTGACTTTAAAACCAACTGAAAATATTTCCAATTATATTTTCATCTTTTAAACTCACTCATTCAAGCTTTCCGAATTCCTCATTACCTTTTCACTGCACTCCCTATTGGTTCTTCATTATTTTTCCATTTTCTTTCCTTTCCTATTCTCTTAACTGGGTGAGATTTTATAAAGGATCACTGAAAGTCAGAATTAACTTGATGGCAAAGAGAAATATTAGTTGTACTGATTAAATACTTGCACCTGATCTTATAGTGGTTATGTGCCATTGAGTCAGTTCCTCCTCATAGTGATCCTGAATTGGGTTTCTGAGACTGTAAATCTTTACAGGAGTAGAAAGCCTCATCTTTTTCCTTTAGAGCAATTGGTAGATTTGAAGTTGCTGTTATCAGCCTAGCATGCTACCAGACCTACTTATATGATCTTTTATTTTTGTTATTAAGTGCTGTTGGGTCAGTTCCAACTCATAGTGACCCTGTATAAGGTTTCCAAGGAATGACTGGTGAGTTTGAACTGCAGACACTGCAATTCAAATTGACCTTGTGGTCTCGATCATCAATATGATCATGTATAGTGCCCATATGCAAACACATTAGAAAAGCAATCATAATCAACAATACAGCAGGACTAATAACTGGCCTGGAACATTGGGAAGAGCTCAATCTTCTGAGTCAGCAGATTCACATTGGAACCCTAATTCTATGCATCAAAACTTGTGCATTTACATTGGAGCCTTCACATTGTGCATTCACATTGGAGCCCTAATTCTATGCATCAGAACTTGTGTTTTCTCACTTACACAACAACTACTTGCTTTCTGACCTCATTGGATTAGCATGAGCATCAACTGGGATCTTGTAATGGTTTGTTAAATCATTACAGCTACTTTTAGGAACAAGTCATTAAAAGATGGCTGCTGCTTCATGATGGTCATTCATCTGACCCATTTCCTCTTCATCCTATTTTTTTGTTAGATTTCTAAATAAATAAAACTTCAAATTATAGAATCAGATATAAACTTACAGTTTGTCAGAAATTTTACTCAAATTGTGACAGAATGGCATTTGAGAAAAGTTTCTTTGAATTCTGAAAGGATATAGTCCTTTAGCTGACTTTTAACAGTTTACAATCCTATGTCCAGTCCATTTGCCATGTTGCAATTTCGCCATCTACTGGAACTTGGAGAGGTTGCCACTAAAAATTTAAATTCTGGTGGTGTAGAATAAGCACTAGATTGCTAATCTCAATGCCAGTGGCTCAAACCCATTAACCTCTCTTAGGAAACATTGTACAGGTTCTCTGCGAGTTCAAACCTACTTAACAACAGTTAACAATAATAACAAAGCTGTTATTTAAATCTCATGAGCTGTAACTAAGCATAAACTTTGTTTATATTGATGATTGTTGTTGTTAAATGCCTTTGTCAAGTCAGTTCTAACTCATAGCAACCTTGTAAGGGGTTTCCAAGGAGTGGCTGGTGAGTTTGAACTGCTGACCTTCTGTTTCAAACTAACCTTGCAACCCAGTGCTTATCCTACTGTGCTACACCAGAACTCCACATTGACGAGTAGCGCTCTTCATATGTTATGATATAGTCATGCAAGAATGTAGGATTTTGTGGTTAAAAACAATGAAATAGTTCTAAAATGTAAGTAGTTCCAAGATTATTAGAAACTCTTAGGAATCAAGTGCAGAACAGTGTGTATTTTTGGATTGCCATTTTTATGCAAATATAAAAGCATGTATGTAATTGTGTATTTTTTATGTTTTAAATGGAATACATTATATGTGTTGATGTTTTGACCTTTAAGAATGTTTACCTAGGGGCAAAAGTCTTAGTAGATGTCCATCAACATAAGAGTGAATAAGCAGATTGTGGTACATGCAGGCAATTAAAAACTATATGCAACTATAAAGAGTAATGAGGAGTCTGGAAGAATCTAGATCCAGGACATTATGCTGAGTGAATAAGTCTTTCATAATAGGAGGACTATTGTATTGTCTCACTTTTATTGAGATTCAAGAATAAGTCTATACACAGAAAGCAACGTTCTTTGATGGTTACTAGGGACAGCAGAAAGAAACACTTTTAAGATAGTGTTGTTGTTAAGTGCTGTTGAGTTGGTTCTGACTTATAGCAAATGTGTATAGGGTTTCTGAGAAGTGACTGGTGGGTTTAAACTGCTACCCTTATGGTTAGCAGTCTAGTGCTTATCCTATAGTGGCACATCAAGACTCTATAGATAGTAGGCACTTGGTATATTTGGTGACGGGAAAGGCAATAACAAATATGGGTGAAATCTGTGCAACTTGTCCAAGGTAAATGAAGACACTGAGAACTATGAAAGAACAGTGTCTATTTTGGAAAACATACAATTTTGCAGCAATTAAAACAATAAAAAAAATGTGTGTAGCTATGTAGGTATATGTGGCTACACAGAAATGCATTCATAGATTGTTGTTGTTGTTAAGTGCCTTCGAGTTGGTTCCAATTGAGGAGTGGTTGATGGGGTTTGAACTACTATCTTGTGGTTCAAACTAATTTTGAGGGCCAGTGCTTATCCTACAGTGCCATGCCAGGACTCCAAGTCTATCTGTGTTGTCGTTGTTAGGTGCCATCAAGTCAATACTGACTCATAGCAATCCTATGCACAACAGAACAAAACACTTCCTGGTCCTGCACCAACCTCACAATAGCTGCTAAATCTGAGCTCATTGCTGCTGCCACTGTGCCAATCCATCTCATTGTGGGTCTTCCTCTTTTTCTCCAACCCTCCACTTTAACAAACATGATATTCTTCTCCAGGTACTGATTCTTCTTGATAGTATGTCCAAAGTATGAGAGACAAAGTCTGGCCTTCCTCGCTTCCAAGGACCACTCTGGGTTTACTTCTTCCAACCCAGATATGTTTGTTTGTTTGTTTGTTTTGGCAGTCCATAGTACTTTCAATATTCTTCTCCAATATCATAATTCACATGCAACACTTTTTCTATAGTCTTCGTTATTCACTGCCCAACTTTCACATTCATTTGAGGTTATAGGAAAATACTGTCTCTTGTATCAGGCACACTTAGTCCTCAAACTGACTTCTTTGCTCTTTAACACTTTAAAGAGGTCTTGTGCAGAAGATTTCCCTAATGCCATACATTGTTTGATTACTTCTTCAATGATTGCTCCTTCTAAGAGTGTTGATGGTTGATTCAAGCAAAATGAAGTTTTTGACAACTTCAATCTCTTCTCCATTTATAAGGATGTTATTTATCTGTCCAGTGGTGAGGATTTTTGTTTCCTTTACATTAAGATGCAACCCATATAGAATGCTATGGTCTTTGATATTCATCAGTAATTATTTAAGTGCTCTTTGATTTTAGCAAGCAAGATTGTATCATCTGCATATCACAGGTTATTAATGAGTTGTCCACTTATCCTGATGCCAGGTTTTTCTTCATACAATCCAGTTTCTTGTATTATTTGCTCAGCATACAGCTTGAATAAGTATAGTGAAAGAATATAATCCCGGCTCACAGTTTTAAACCATTCGGTTTTCCCTTGTTCTGTTTGAACAACTACCTCTTAGTCTATGTACAAGTTCCTCATAGCAAAATTAAGTGTTCTAGATTACTCATACTTTTGAAATGTTGTCCATAGCTTGTCATGATCCCTACAATTGAAAGTCTTTGTAAAGTCAATAAAACACAGGTAAAAACATCTCTCTGATATTCTCTGCTTTCAGCTATTTGATGTCAGCAATGATATCTTTTATTCCATGTCCTTTTCTGAATCTGGCTTGAACCTCTGCAAGTTCTCTGTCAATGTGTGGCTGCAGCTATTTTAAAATTATTTTTAGTAAAAATGTACTTACTTGGGATATCCGTGATATTGTGCAATGATTTCTGCATTTCATTGGGTCACTTAAGTTTGAAATGGGCATAAATACAGATCTATTGCAGTCAGTTGGCCAGGTAATTGTCTTCCAAATTTCTTGGCATAGATGAGTGAGTGCCTCCAATGCTGCATCAGTTTGTTGAAAGATTTCAATTTGTATTCCATCAAGTCCTGGAGCCTTGTTCTTTGCCAATGCCTTCAATGCATTTTGGACGTCTTCTTTCAATATTTTTAGTCCTTGGGCATATGCTACTGCTTGAAATGTTTGAACATTGATCATTTTTTTTGGGGGGGGGTACAGTGACTCCATGTAGAGTCATAGACGATGGAAGGATCCATCTTCTTTTGATGCTTTCTGTTTGATTCAACATTTTGGTCATAAAACCCTTTAGTATCTCAAGTTAAGGCTGGAATTTTTCCTTCAGTTTCTTGGCTTAAAAAATACTGAGTGTGTTCTTCCTTTTGGTTTTCTAATGCAGGTCTTTGCACATTTCATTTTAATATTTGGTTTTGTCTTCTTGAACTAAGCTTTGAAATATTCTGTTCAGTTTTAAAAGAACTGAACAGATGTGTTTGTAGGCATATGCATATGCAAGTTTGTATGTGTTGCGTATATATTCATTTATATAATAAACCACATAGGAAATACAGTAACGAATACTAATGAGACATAACCAAACATCTTGGAGGATTTGTTTATTGAGCTTGAAGCCTGGAGAACATAGACACATGAGACAATTTGGTTAATTGACAAAACATAGTTCATAAGATAATGTTTTGCCTTTTAGTTTGAAGAGTGATGTCTGGGGTTTTAAAAGCTTAAAAGTAGTTGCATACATTATAACTATTGCTCTCTGTTTGCTTGGAACAAAATATAATGTAGGAAACCAAAGACTCAAAGAGGAAGTTAGTCCAAAGTACTAATAACCCACATGAACACCCGCCTAATCTAGCCTGGGAAAAAAAAATTAGATTGTGCCTGGTTATCATTACCAAATACTATAACCAGCAGGAGCACAATATAAGACCCCTGTCAGAATGGGGAAAATACAGAACAAAACTCAAGTTTCTAACAAAAGACCAGATTCACCAGACTGATAGAGACTTGAGGAGCTCTTCAGATGATTATTTTAAGATACCCCTTGCACTTATAAATGAAACTAGTCCCAGAGGTAAACTTTCAACCAAATAAAAGACTGATTGGTAGAACAACTAATATCTTTCACAGATACAGTGCTTCAGTAAATAATAAATGATCAATATTTAGCCTAAAACAAAGATGAGGCACTAACTAAGGAGAGAAATGACTATTAAGTTAATGGAAATAGAACAAAAAGAATGTAAATAGCAAGTATATTGACACCTTTTGTGTCCTGGAACAAGTTCTATAATATTGCTAAATGGAATTCTAATTTGTTGTGTAAACTTTCACCTAAAACATACCTTTGAAAGTCTTCACAAAGATGAGCATTTGCTAGTTTGTGTATTATTTCTATCTATATTGTTTGACCACCACACATATGTCAGTTTGTAGCTCTGTAGTGGCTTGTATGTTACTATGATGCTGGTAACTATACCACCAGTATATCAATACCAGGGGGTCACTAATAGTGGATAAATTTCAGCAGATCTTTCAGACTAAGACAAACTAAGAAGAAGCATATGTAGTAGTCTACTTATGAAATAATTGGTCACTGAACCCCTTATGAATGGCAGCAGAACCTTGTCTGATGCAGTGGTGAAGATGAGTCCCTCTAGTTGAAAGGCAAATAAAATTTATCTGGTAAAGGGCTACTGATTCAAAGTAGTAGTGGTTGCTGTTGTTAGTGTCATTGAATCAGTTTAAACCTATAGTGACTCTACATAGAATTCCTAAGGAGCTGCTGGTGAGTTTAAACCACCAACCTTGTGGTTAGCAGTCCAGTGTTTATCTTACAGTGCCACATCAGGACTATATTACATGTAGATTCAATCTTAATAACATAGATGGAGTAAGCATTAGGTACCTTCATTTGTTGATGTTCTATGACTCAAAATGAGAAGAAACAGCTGCAACCATTAACTAACAATCAGAACACGAAATATATGAAATACGTTCTAAGCAAAGGGGAAGTTTTCAAAACTAAAATAGAATAGATAAAGAGCACTATCCTAGACATTTGTTTTGTTTGTTTCCAAAGAGCTGTCAAGTCAGTTCCAACTCAGCGACCCTATATAGGGTTTCTGAGGTGTAGCTGGTGGCTTTGACTGACCTTGTGGCTAGCAATTCAGTGCTTACTCTACAGTGTGACACCAGGACTCCTAGACTCCTAGTTAGTGAGCTGAAAGAACTGGTATTGGTCATTTTGAATTAGATAATCATATGGTTTACTATGCTGGAAATAACAAATTGAAGAGTGATGACATCACAATTATCAACAAAAAGAAGCTCTACCCAGAAGTAATACATACTCATTGATAGAATAACATGCATACACCTACATGGAAGACCAAAGAGCTCTGGTAGCATAGTGGTTACAAATTGGGCTGTGGACCACAAGGTCAGAAGTTTGAAACTACCAGCTATTCCACAGGAGAAAGATGAGGCTTTCTGCTCCCATAAAGATTTACAGCCTCAGAAATCCTGTACAGGGTCACTATGAGTCGGAACTGACTCCATGATACATAACCACCACCACCATCACCACAAGGAAGACCAGTTAGTAGGACTATTGATCAAACTTACACACTACTCACTAATGCCAAATATCAAGACATTGAAGTGTTTTGTTTTGTTTTACTAATTTCTGCAATCTGCAAGTGATCAAATCAGCAACCAAGTTGTGATAATTACTGGAGATTGGAATGTGAAAATTAGAAACACTGAAGAAGGATCAATAGTTGGAAAAGATGGCCTTGGTGATAGAAACAATGCCAAAGATTGCCTGAAAGAATTTTGCAAGACCAAAGATGTATTCATTGTGAATGTCTATTTTCAGTAGCTTAAACCTGAGCTACACATATGTAGGAGTCTGGTATAGCACTGTAGTATAAGCATTGGACTGGTAACCACAAGGTCAGCAGTTCAAACCCACCAACTGTTCCTCGGCAACTCTATACTAGGTTGCTATGAGTTGGAACTGACCCAATGGCACTTAACAACAATAACATACACACAACAGTCAAAAATTATTTTCATGCTGGCTGTAGAATTTATTTTAATCAACTTTTAGAAAAGACAAATACATAATTTTCTGACATAATCTTCTTGCTTTTCAATACACTTTCTCCATTTGCCAACAAGCATTTGTTTTCACATATTAAAAAATGTTTTAGACTGAGCTTTGCATCATGAATACACTGTGGTCTTCACTTCTTCATTAGAGATGAATCTTCATCCTTGAATGGCTGCTTTCATGGGATCAAACAGGTGAAAGTCCAATGTAGCAAGATCAGGGAGAATACTTTAACATCTAAAATTGAAGTTTTTGTAGTGTCAACTGTGTGGACAGAGGTGTGTAGATGTGTATTGCCTTGCAGGATTACAATGCCATTGGATAGCAATCCTCTGCATCACACTATAAGGAGCACTGTTAATTGTTAAATCTTTTTCCTGATAGTGTTTTAATACTGGCCCTTAAGAATTCCAGAAAACTATAAGCATCAATTTTCCAGCTGATGGTTGACTTCTGAACTTCTTCTTGGTTGGCAATTGAGGATGTTTCAATTCCATATTGTACCATTTACTCACATGATCATATGATGGACCCAGTAATGATTTTTTTAAAATAAATTTTCACCTTCCTTCAAGTATCATTCCAAATATTGTTTGTAGATATCCAAATGCTTCTGTTTATGCTTTTTCATGAGTTGTTTTGGTACCCGTCTCACACAATTTTTTTTAAAACCTAAGTCTGTCATGGGTATTTCACAGGAAAAGCTATGACTGATTTGCAAGTGATTTGCCACATAATCCACTGTCACTCATTTGTTTGACAGAATCATCTCATGTGCAAACAGAATCATTGATATAGTCATCAGCCTGGACATGGGAGGGCATTTTAATATAACCAGAGTGCAGATACTTTTTGACTAATCCTTGTACATATGCATCTTCCTGGATGGAATGAAATCAACTATATATGAGTAAAGAGACGATGGGAAAACCCAATATCATCAATCTGAACAAAAGTAGAGGCCAACTGTGTATTTGCAAGTTCAAGTTGAAGCTGAAGAAAATTAAAATAAGTCTATAAAAGACTAAATAAAATCTTGAGAATGTTTCACCTGAATTTAGAGACCATCTCAAGAATAGGCTTGGTACAGTGAACAATAATTATTGAAGACCAGATGAGTTCTGGGTTGACATTAAGGACACCATACTTGAAGAAAAGTAGAAAATCATAAAAATACAGGAAAGAAAGACAAGAACATGATGTCAGACGATATTCTGAGATTCATTATTTAACACAGAGTAGCTAAACAGATGGGAAGAAATAATGGAGTAAAACATTTGAACAGAAGAATTCAAGGCAAGGCTCAAGAGACAAGAATTATAATGACCAAGAGTTACAAAGCCATAGGGGAAGAACATGCTTGGCATTTCTCAAACTGAAAGTACTGAAGAAGAGCAAACCTCAAGTTGCAATATTGAAGGACTCTGTGGGGAAAATACAAAATGATGCAAGAAGTATCAAAAGAAGGAATTTACAGAGTTATGTATCAAAGACAATTGATTGACATTCAACCATCTCAGGAGGATAACATATGATAGAAAATTGATGGTACCAAAGGAAGAAGTCCAAATTGCAGTGAAGGCACTGGAGAAAATCAATTCTTCAAGAATTGACAAATTCCAGCAATGCTGGAAGTGCTTACTGGTGTTTGTCAAGAAATTTGAAAGTCAGCTGCTTGGCCAACCAACTGGAACAGATATAAAAATATGTGCAAATTATCATGAAATACAATTCAAAGCATAGGCAAGTTAAATTTTGCTGATGGTATTTTAAAAAACAGTTACAGCAGTACATTGACAAAAATTCAAGCCGATTCCAGAAGAGACCGTGGAATGAGGGCCATCATTGTTGACATCAGGTGGATCTTGGCTGAAAATACAAAATATCAGAAAGATGTTTACTTGTGCTTTTTTGACTATGCAGTGGCATTCAACTGTGTGGATCATAACAAACTATGGGTAACATTGAGAAGAATGGGTACTCCAGAAAACTAAATTGTGCTCATGATGAGCCTGTACGTAGAGCAAGAAGCAGTCATTTGAACAGAACAAGAGGATACTGTGTTGTTTAAAATCAGAATAGGTGATTTCATTGTTATATCCTTTCACCGTACTTATTTTATCTGTATGCTGAGCAAATAATCTGAGAAGTTGGACTGTATGAAGAAGGCAGCGTCAAGAGTGGAGGAAGGCATGTTGGCATGCAGATGAAACAACCTTTCTTGCAGAAAAGGAAGAGGTTTGAAAGCACTTACTGATGAAAATCAAAGATTACAGCCTCCAGATGGGTTTTCTCTCAACTTAATGAAAGAAAAATTCTCACCACTGGACAAATAAGTAACATCATGATAAACTGAGGAAGTATTGAAATTGTCAATGATTTGATGTTTCTTGGATTCAGAATCAGCATCCAGTGAAGCAGCTGTCAAGAAATCAAAGGATGAATTGCATTGGGAAAATCTGTTGAAAAGATTTCTTTAAAGTGTTCTAAAGTAATTAAGTCACTTTGAAGTCTAATTTGTGCTTTTCACAGCCATGATATTTCCAACATCTCATATGTATGTGAAAACTGAACAGTGAACAAGGAAGAGTGAGGAAGAATTGAAACTTTTGAATTACAGTGTTGGTGAAGAATATTGACCAAAACACTGACAGTTTAAACTCACCAGATGCTCCATGGGAGTAAGATGAGGCTTTCTCCTCCACTAAAGATTACAACCTTGAACAACCTATAAAAGGTAACTATGAGTCAGATATGACTTGACAGCACCTAAAGTCAACAACAATGAACTTGCAAATCTGTCTTGAAAGTAGTACAGCCAAATTCTCTTTAGGAGTAAGGATGATGAGACTTTGTCTTGCGTACTTTGGATATGTTATTAGAAGAGACCAGTCCCTGGAGAAGGACATCAAGTTTTTTTTTTGTTTTGTTTTTTTTTAAGAAGAGGCATAGTAAAAAAGAGACTATTTTGAGAAATTTCCATTAATAATTGGAAAATGGCAGAGGACCCTGGGACCTATCCAGAGAAGCAGTGACACCAGAGATGGAGGCAGCGAAGATGACATCAAGAGATAAAGTGGCTGGGGACTCTGGACTCAGGGAGGGAGAGGGACTGTTTGCTGATGGCCAGGAGGCAGGCTTGAGGGGTGTACCCTTTGGTTGTTTGATAATGCACGGAAGGGTTTGTAATCATTGCAATGAAATGAAATATGATAGGATGAATGTAAACCTGATGTTCTCCTATGTAAACTCATACTCAATTCACAATTAAAAACTTTAAAAAAGGCAAAAAAAAAAAAATAATAATTGGAACATGAATGTATGGAAGTATGAATCTAGGGAAATTGGAAATTGTCAAAAAAAATTCAAACCTCATCTTGCAGTATTGAAGGATTCTCTAGGCAAAATATTGAATGATGCAGCAAGCATCAAAAGAAGATGGATGGAATACAGAGTGACTGTGACAAAAAGAAATGGTCAATGTTTAACTATTTCAAGAGGTAATATATGCTCAGAGCCAATGATTCTGAAGGAAGAAACCCAAGGTGCATTGAAATCAGTGGTAAAGAACAAGGTACCAGGAATAGATGGAACAAAAATTGCAATCTTTCAACAAACTGAAGCAGCACTGGAGGCACTCACTCATCTATGCCAAGAAATTTGTGAGACAACTACCTGGCCAACTGACTGGAATAGATCTGTGTTTGTGCCCATTCCAAAGAAAGGTGACCCAACGGAATGTGGAAATCATTGGACAATATCATTGTTATCCCATGCAAGTAAGGTTTTACTAAAGGTTATACAAAAATGGCTGCAACCATACATTGAAAGAGAACTTCCAGAGGTGAAAGCCAGGTTCAGAAGAGTACGTGGAACAAGGAACATCATTGCTGATATCAGATGGATCTTGGCTAAAAGCAGACAATACTAGAAAAATGTTCACCTGTGCTTTATTGACTACGAAAAGGCTTTCTATTGTGTAGATCATGACAAGCTATGAACAACACTGAGAAATATGAGTATTATGGACCACTTAATTGTGCTCTTGAGGAACCTGTACGAGGAACATGTACATAGGCCAAGAGGCAGTTATTTGAACAGAACAAGGGTTTAAAACCAAATGGTTTTAAATTAGGAAAGGTATGCATCAGGGTTGCATTCTTTCACTGTACCTATTCAATCTATACGCTGAGCAAATAGTCTGAGAAGGTGGATTATATGAAGAAAAACATGGCATCACGGTTGGAGGAAGACTCATTAACAACCTATGATATGCAGATAATACAACCTTGCTTGCTGAAACAAAGGAGATTTAAAATACTTACTGATGAAGATAGAAGATACATGTCAATGTAAAGTTAAACAAAAATCCTCACCATTGAACCATTAAACAACGTCCATAAAAATGGAGAAAAGGTTGAATATGTCAAAGACTTCATTTTACTCAAATCAATAATCAACATTCATGGAAACAGCAGTCAAGAAATCAAATGACGTATTGTGTTAGGCAAATCATCTGTACAAGACCTCTTTAAAGTGTTGAAGAGCAAAGATGTCAGTTTGAGGACTAAGTGTACCTGATCAAAGCCACAGTATTTTCAATAACCTCATAGGAACCTGAATAAGGAAGACCATGATACATTTGAATTATGGTGTTGGGGGAGAATAATGCAAGTACTATGGACTACCAAAAGAGCAAACGTATCTGTGTTGGAAGAAATACAGCCAGAGTGCTCCTTAGAAGCCAGGGTTACCAGACTTCATTTCTCATACTTCGGACATATTATCAGGAGGATATCATGTTTGGCAAAGTGGAGGGTGGGAGAAAAAGAAGAAGACCTCCAATGAGATGGATTGGCCCATTGGCAGCAGTGATTGGCTCAGACATAGCAATGATTGTGAAGATGACTCATGACTAGGCAGTTTTTCGTTATGTTTTTCAGTGTCCCTATGAGTCAGTACCTACTCGATGGCACCTAGCAATGACCACATTTTGAGATGGACTTACACAGTGGTTACAAAAATGGGTTCAAACATAGGTACTGTTTTCAAAATAGTGAAGGGTTGAGAAGTTTTGCATTCTGTTGTGCAGAAAATCACTATTAGAGTGGACTTTACAGCACCAAACAAAATCAACAACACACTGTCTGAATTTCTAATACTGTGCACATATTCATTTTGTTTTCTCCTAATGTATCAATTGGGGAGGACACCTGGTTTGGGGGCGGGAGAAGCAGAGACAGGTAGGGGAGGCTCCTCTGTGGAGGAACGAAAAAACTAGAGAAGGTACTTTCTGAGAGCAGCTCCAGAGTTTTGGATCTAATATAAGTTTGGAGGAGGGCATCAGTTTTCCACGCCCACCAGTGGAGAAATCTGACTGTGGCGGGAGTACTTGCTATTTCTGAAATAATCTGGATGCTGCCTGCGGGCCCTTCATTCTGGGCTGAGATCAGAGGGTGGGGCCACAGTCAGGCTGATACAGGGATAACAGCCAGCCATGATGCTCTGTCTGGAAAAAGAGTTGTGATGGATTTTTCACTTTTCTTTCCTCCTCTCACCTACCGCGCCATCTCTGCCCAGCCCGGGCACCTTCAGGCAGGTGGGAGCGCACCCCCAAATGGGTCCAGTGTTGCACCCACAGTTTTCCCACAGCGCAGGGAGGAAATCTCTGGGAGCCTCAGCAGTCCCACAAGCTAATCCTTTGGCTGCTTCTTATGACATCTGACTTTGGGACTCAGCCCTAATGTTGACCTGGGTGGCTTTATTCCTGCCTTACCTAGTAAAAGACACAAGGGCTGGCAATACACCCAAACCATATGTGCACCTTGTAAAACCCCAACATAAAAGGCAAGCGCTAACACCAACTACTATATACGAGGATGCAGCTATTTTGAGAATTACACTGTGCATAAGCAGATACCTAACGGACCTTCAGAGATAAAAATAGTCGGCAATCTTTCTTCCATTCAATTCTCAACAATATCTGTCTGTGCACCTCCACAGTGGTGACTAGAGGAGGGGCCTGAGTGAGTGTACACTCCTACCCACTGCTGGAGGTTTCTACAGTGCATGCACACTAACCTGTGCAGCAAAGGATACTAGACAATCGGCTACGGTTTTATTTTTGGTTTTGAGTGGTGGATTTTGTCTCTGCTTTTATTTTGTTTCTGTCTTTGGGCCTTTTGGCCTCATTTTTTTTCCTGGTGGTAGGAGCTTTCTCTCCCTACATCACCCAAGAAGAGACAGCTATTGTGGCCATATAGTCAAGCTACACACATACCCCATAATAACCCACCATCCAGACAGGAGCCAATACCAGCTGATAGGCATTATGCAGATAGCCAGCACTTGCCTCTATAGCTTGAAGCTGAGTAATAAGAGATATAAAAAGAGATGCATGTCTCCAGATTCCATCCAATAGGAGACACTCAGTAAGCTTAACAACACAGCAACATACATTCATTAAATTATTGAAAACGCATGTAACTATTGAAAATGTCCAAGAAATAACAATTGGGTTATGTGTGTAGGAGTACTAGTATGGAGCAGTAGGCTAAGTACTGGACTGATAACCACAAGTTTGGCTGTTCAAACCCACCAATTGTTCCTTAGAAACCCTATAGAGGATGCCTATGTGTTGCTACTGATGGGACTGCACCATTTCTTTCCACAGACACAGCCAATTTGATTTCTGTGTATTTCATATGGCGAGGACCATGCATATAGTAGTCTTTTATGTTGCTTAAAAAAGGTATTTGCAATGAAGAAGTTATTGGTCTTGCAAAATTCTATCATGCAATCTCTGATATTGTTTCTTTCACCAAGACCATACTTTGCAACTTCCTTATTGCATTCCAATCACCAGTAATAATTAATACACCTTGATTGTATATTTGATCAATTTCAGACTAAAGACAATAGAATTCTTCAATTTCATAATCACTGGCTTTAGTGGTTGGTGCTTAAATTCAGGTAATAATGGTAATGACTGGTCTTCCTTGTAGGCGTATGGATATTATCCTATCATAGATAGGTTGTACTTCAAGACCGATGTTAATATATTCTTTTTGATGATGGATGAGATGCCATTCCTCCTCAGTTTGTCATTCCTGGAATAGTCCACCATGTTAGAATCAAAATGGCCAATACCATGGTGTATTAATGCTTATGCATCCATTTCATTAATGCATGGTCACCGTGAGTCAGCATGGACTTGACAGTAGCTGCTGTTGGTAGTAAATATGGTAATAGATGCACTACTGCTAGCCTTAAGGAGCTCTGGTAGTGTATTAGTTACGAATCAGGCTGATAACCTGAGGGGCACAGTTCTAAACTACCAGCTGTTCCACGGGAGAAAGATGAGGCGTTCTGCTCCCATAAAGATTTATAGCCTTGGAAACCCTGTGCAGGCTCAGTATGAGTTGGAACTGACTCCAGAGCACATAACAACAACAGTGCTTGTGGTAGAAGCTACAGTTAATGTTTGAACATTAGTATACACAGGGTAAGATTGTATTTCCATCAACGAGACTTAAGTCAATTATCTGGAAGTAGTTCAGGCAAAAGATCACATGCAATTTCTATATTCAAATAAGTAACTAGCAATATGTAGAAGTCTGTCTTCTTAGCTCCCCTAAAGCAAAGCGAATCCTTATTTTGCTTACAAGTAGCAGATTACACTCACCTGCTTTGAGACAGGAAGTTACGAACGCTGATGGGGTGAGGGTACCTTTTTCCTGGTTATTAAGTTTCTATGTAGATTCTTTTCCAAATTTTACACACACCGTTTCTTTTTAGGGAAGTAGCTGGCAAGTGAGGCAACTTCTAATTGGGGAAGGGACTTCCATACTGAATGGATGACATGATGATGGGTAACAATTTCCAAACAAAGCAGGGACTCCCTCACTTCAAGGCTTTCTTTAGTTGAAATAGATTTCTTTTTATGTTTTATGCAGCTCTTTATCAGCGTGGCCTACATTTTATGGACAAAAAAGAAAGGTCATGGAGTTTTTATTTGATTTACTACTTTACTTGTGGTCTTCCCTGAAACTACAATGAATTCTGCTCCTTCACAGTGGAGACTGTTCCAGGTAGGCAATTCAGTCTCATTTCAGTTTGAATGCTTCTTCTGGACAGATTCTGATTTCTTCCAATAACTGTCTTGGCACATGCTCAAGGACTGACTGGATCTTCCCTTACCTTGTTATTTCTTAATGTTCTATTAAACCCCAAATTCAAGCCTAGATTTTTACTTTCTGTCCAACAGACATAGCTGACTCAAGGCATTGTGTTTCAAGGACAATATAAGCAGCTTAATATCCTAGAAAGGTTTTCATCATTTCTTTCACTCAACATTTTTTTTTTTTTTTTTTTACCATCACCCATGGGATGTAAAAAAAATAAAGAGATTCCTTCGCAAATGCATTTTCAGATGCATTTTAGAGCAGAATTCAGTCTTTGGTCTGACTTCAGAGACAAGTTTAGGTCCCAGGGCATCCAATTGCTTTCCTCTATGTCTAATGGCTCTCGGTTACCTCAAGAGTTTTTTCCCCAGCTATTTGTCACTTTGGAGGATTCAGAGTAATCTGCTAAGTACGTTCTTTCAGACTGCTGATATGTTGCCTATCAGCTTTATATTTTGACATGAAAAGAATTTGCCCTCTGAAAACAATCATTTATCATTCTCAAGGGAAATTCATTGTGTATAGAACCTGCATTTCTTTCAATGCAGTATTTCTATCATGCAATGCAATGTAAAAATAATAATTTCCCCCAAATAATTTCTAAAAATAATTTACCAGTGGGATTGCATTTGCTCCACGATCTTCATTTTTGAAATTAGCTGGCTTCCCAGAATTAGATGCCTGTATTTCCCTTAAGAAGAATGAATGTGGGCTTAAATGACCTCATGGAATAACCCTGTGTAGGGTTTGAGGAACAGCTAGTGAGCTTGAACCATTGCAGCCCAGCTCACTAATTCACAGCACCATAGCACCAAGCCATATATATATATATGCTGTTAAGTGCCATCGAGTCCATTCCATCTCACAGTGACCCTATATAGAGTTTCTCAGGAGCAGCTGGTGAGTTTGCATTGCCAACCTTGTGGTTCGCAGTTCAGTGCTGATCCTGCAGCACGACACTATGTATATATACATGAGTTATGGTGTGACACTGTAGGATATTAGCATAAGCACTGGGCTAATAGTTAGAAGGCTGAAGGTTCAAACCCACAAGCTCAGTTTTTCCTCGAAAAACTTATAGAATAGAGGGTCACTATGAGTTGGAACTCACTCTATGGCTCTTAATATATATATTTGTTGTTGTTGTTGTTGTTAGGTGCCATTGAGTTGGTACCAACCCACACAAACCTTATGCACAGCAGAATGAAACACTGCCCGATTTTGGGTGAACCTCACTACCGTTGCCACACTTGAGTCCATCGATACTGCCACTTGGCCAATCCATCTCATTGGGGGTCTTTCTCTTTTTCTTTGACCCTCCACCTTATGAAACATAATATCCTTCTCCAGTAACTGGTCCCTCCTGACAATATGTTCGAAGTATGAGAGACGAAGTTTGGCCATTCTGGCCTCCAAGAAGCACTCTGGGTGCATTTCCTCCAAAACGGATCTATAGATTCGTTTGGCAGCCCATGGCACTTTCAATATTCTCCTTCAACACCATAACTCAAAAGCAGCAATTCTTCTATGGTCTTCCCTATTCACAGTCCACCTTTCGCATGCATATGAGGTTATTGAAAATACCATGGCTTGGGTAAGGAACACCTTAGTCCTCAAGCTGACATCTTTGCTCTTCAACACTTTAAAAAGGTCTTGTGCAGCAGAGTTGCCTAATGCAATACATCATTTGATTTCTTGACTTCTGCTTCCATGAGTGTTGATAGTTGATCCAAGAAGAATGAAGTCCTAGACAACTTCAATCTTTTCTCCGTTGATAAAAATGACGTTTGTTGATCCAGTGGTGAAGATTTTTCTTTACATTGAGATGTAATCCATACTGAAGGCTGTGCTCTTTGATCTTCATCAGTCAATGTTTTACATCCTCTTCACTTTCAGCAAACAAGGTTGTATCATCTGCATGTCGCAGATTGTTAATGAGTTTTCCTCCAATCCTGATGCCACGTTTTTCTTCATAGAACCCAGCTTCTCGTATTATTTACTCAGCATACAGGTTCAATAAATATGGTGAAAGAATACAACCTTGTCATACACATTTTTAAAATTTAAACCATGTTCTGTTTGAACAACTGCTTCTTGGTCTAGGTACAGATTCCTCATTAGCACAATTAAATGTTCTGGAATACTCATACTTCACAATGTTGTCCATAGCTTGTCATGATCCACACAATCGAAAGCCTTTGTGTAGCCAATAAAGCACAGGTAAACATCTTTCTGATATTCTCTGCTTTCAGCCAAGATCCATCAGACATCAGCAATGATATCCCTCATTCCACGGCCTCTTCTGAATCCGGCTTGAACCTCTGGAAGTTCTCTGTCAATGTATGATTGTAGCCATTTCTGTATTATCTTTAGCAAAATTTTACTCGCATGAGATATCAAAGAGATTGTCCAATGATTTCTGCATTCTGTTGGATCACCTCTCTTTGGAATGGGCATAAATATGGATCTCTTCCAATCAGTCGGCCAGATAGTTGTCTTCCAAATTTCTTGGCAGAGATGAGTGAGTGCCTCCTGTGCCGCCTTACTTTCTTGAAAGATTTCAATTTTTATTCCATCTATTCCTGGTGCCTTGTTCTTTGCCAGTTCCTTCAATGCACCTTAGACTTCCTCCTTCAGTATCATTAGCTCTTGATCATATGTTACCTCTTGAAATGGTTGAACATTAACCATTTCCTTTTGGTACAGTGACTCTATGTATTTCTTACATCTTCTTTTGATGCTTTCTGCATCATTCAGTAATTTGCCCAGTGAATCTTTCAATAATGAATTTCGAGGCTTGAATTTTTTGTTCAGTTCCCCCAGCTTGAGAAATGCTGAACTTGTTCTTCCTTTTTGGTTTTCTGATTACAGATCCTTGCACATTTTATTGTAATATTTGGCTTTATTTTCTCGAGCTGATCTTTGAAATTTTATGTTCAGCCTTGTATCTCCTCATTTCTTTCATTTGCTTTAGCATCTCTACTCTGGAGAGCAAGTTTCATTGTCTCTTCTGACATCCATTTTGACCTTTTCTTTCTTTCTTGTCTTCTCAATGACTTTTTGCTTCCTTCATGTATGATGTTCTTGATGTCATCCCACAACTCTTCTGGTCTTTGGTCTTTAGTGTTTAATGTATCAAATGTGTTCTTCCGATGATCTCTAAATTCAGGTGGGATATATGCAAGGTCATATATTGGCTCTCATGGACTTGTTTTCATTTTCTTCAGCTTCAGTTTGAATTTGCATATAAGTAATTGATGGTCTGTTTCACAGGCTGCCCCTGACCTTGTTTTGACTGATGATATGGAGCTTTTCCATCTTCTCTGTCCACAGATGTAGTCAATTTGATTTCTATGTATTCTACCTGGTGAAGTCCATGTTTGTAGTCATCTCTTATGCTGTCTAAAGAAGGTATTTGAAATGAACAAATCATTTATTTTGCAGAATTCTATCATGCATTCTCCAGCATCATTTATAGCACCAAGGCCATGTTTTCCAACTACTGATCCTTCCTCTTTACACCCAACCATTACTGGTGATTGCATTCCAATCACCAGTAATGATAAATATATCTTGACTGCATGTTTGATCAATTTCAGATTGAAGAAGTTGGTAGGATTCTTCTATTTCTTCCTCACTGGCTTTAGTGGTTGGTGCATAAATTTGAATAATAGTGTTATTGACTGGTCTTCCCTGTAGGTGCATGGATATTATCCTATCACAGCATTGTACCTCATGACTGATCTGGATATGTTCTTTGTGACGATGAATGCAGCACCATTTCTCTTTAATTTGTCATTCCCGGCATAGTAAACTATATGGTTGTCAGATTCAAAATGACCAATAGCAGTCCATTTCAGCTCACTAATGCCTAAGATATCGATGTTTATTGTTCCATTTCATTTTTGACAACTTCTAATTTTCCCATATTCATACTTCGTACATTCCATGTTCCGATTTTCGATGGATGTTTACAGCTGTTTCTCTTCATTTTAAGTTGTGCCCCATCAGCAAAGAAGTTCATGCTGGCTTTTCTCCCACAGACTTTACTCCATTCTCATTATCACGGTCAAGTCTACTTTGAGGAGGCAGTTCTTCCCTGGTCACATTTTGAGTGCCTTCCAACCTGAGGGGCTCATTTTCTGTCAGTATATCTGACAGTGTTTTCTGCTATTCATAAGGTTTTCAATTACTAAATATTCAGAAGTAGTCCATCACTCTTTCTTCCTAGTCTTTCTTTGTCTGAAAGCTCATCTGAAACCTGTCCACCATGGGTGACCCTGCTGTTATTTAAAATACCCGTAGCATAGTTTCCAGAATCACAGCAACTCACAAACCACCACAGTATGACAAACTGACAGACGAGTGGTGGCCTTTTGGTTTTAAGTGGAAACCGTCACTTTAAATTTCGATGAGATCTGTGTGCGTGAGTAGTAGAACCCTCCAGGAAGCGGGGTGGGTGGGGTGGGTGAGGTGGGTGGGGTAGGTGGAGGGCGGAGTGTTCCATTTGCTCAGGCATCCCCTCTAGTCACCAGAATGGAGGTTAGCAGACAGCGAGAGACCAATGAACAGATACCAAAAAAAAAAAA
>NW_006408529.1:30811533-30823243 GCF_000296735.1 Chrysochloris asiatica | reverse complement strand
GTAACCACTACGCTACCAGAGCTCCTTAGACTATCAATTGCTCATATGCAAATTAAAGCTGAAGTGAAGACAATTAAAAACAAGTGCACAAGAGACAAAATATGACCTTGAATATATATCACCTGAAATTAGAGATCATCTCAAGAGCAGATTTGCTGCATTAGACACTAATGATCAAAGACCAGATGAGTTGTGGGATGACATCAAGGACATCATACAGGGAGAAAGCAAAAGATCACTAAGAAGACAAGAAAGAAGGAAATGGCTAAAATGAATGTCAGAAGAGATTTGCTCTCCAGCATAGAAATGCTAAAGCAAATGGAAGAAATG
Organism: Chrysochloris asiatica; assembly: GCF_000296735.1. Classification (NCBI taxonomy): domain Eukaryota; kingdom Metazoa; phylum Chordata; class Mammalia; order Afrosoricida; family Chrysochloridae; genus Chrysochloris; species Chrysochloris asiatica. The sequence continues at coordinate 30,822,913 of NW_006408529.1, read as the reverse complement.
AAGAGGTAAAAGAGCTGAATAGAAATTTGCAAAGGGAAGTTCAAGAAGCCAAAGTCAAATACTATAATAAAATGTTCAAAGATCTTGAATTAGAAAACCATAAGGGAAGTACACACTCAGCATTTCTCAAACTGAGGGAACTGAAGAAAAAAAATTCAAGCATCCTTGAATTTTTGCAATATTGGAAGATTTCTGTCAAAGAATCCTTGCAATAGTGAAGAATTGTATAGGCAAAAATCATTAAAAGACTATGGAAGGAATACACAGTGTCATTGTACCAAAAGGATACAGTCTATGTTCAATCATTTCAAGAGGTAGCATATAATCAAGTACCAATCGTCTGGAGATAGAAGTTCAAGTTGCACTGCACGCACTAGGGTAATATAAGACTCTAGGAATTGATGGAATATACTTGAAATCTTCAACAAATGATGCAGCACTGGAGATGCTGATTCATTTATGCCAATAAATTTGGAAGACAGCTACCTGGCTAGCTGACTGGAAGAGACACACATTTGTATTCATTCCAAAGAGAGATGACCCAACAAAATGTAGTAATATAAAACAATATCATCACTATCACATGCAAGTAATATTTTGCAGAAAATAATTTTAAAATGGTTGCAACAATATACCAACAGGGAACTGTTAAAAATTTAAGCCAGATTCAGAAGAGGCTTTGGAACTAGGGATATCATTCCTGACATCAGATGTATCTTGGTGGAAAGCAGAGAATATCAGAAATATGTTTACTTGTGCTTTATTAACTATGCAAAGGTTTTCCACTCTGTGGATCATGACAAGCTAAGGATAATTGTGAAGAATGAATATTCCAGAACACTTAATTTTATTCATGAGGAACCTGTACATAGAGCAAGAAGTGGTTGTTCAAACAGAACTAGAGGATGCTGAATGGTTTAAAATCAAGAAATGTGTGCGCCAGGGTTGTATTGTTTCACCATACTTATTCATTCTCTATTATGAGCAAATAATCTGAGAAACCATATTATATGAAGAAGATCATGGCATTAGGACGTGAGGAAGAAACATTAACGACCTGCAATATGCAGATGATACAATCGTCCTAGCTAGATGGACATGAAGAAGACTTAAAATACTTAATGATGGAGATCAAAGATTATACCCTTCAGTAAGGATTCCATTTCAATGTAAAAAAATTTGAAAAATCCTCACAATAAATGAAGAAAAGATTGAAGTGTCAAAGACTTCTATTTACTTGGTTCCAAAATAAACACTCATGGAAGCTGCAGTCAAGAAATCAAGTGATGTATTGCATTAAGTAAATCTCCTGCAAAAGATGTCTTTAAAATTTTACAGATTAAAGGTATCAGTTTGAGAACTAAGATGTGCCGGACCCAAATCATGGAATTTTCAATTGTCTCATCTACGTGTAAAAATTGGACAATGAATAAGGATGACTGTAGAAGAACTGATGCATTTGAATTATGGTATTAGAGAAAAATATTGTTAAGTACCATGGAGTGTCAGAAGAACAATAAAAAATGTGTTAGAATAAATACAGCTAGATGCTCCTTACAACCCAGAATCATGAGACTTTGTCTCTCATACTTTGGCTATTTTATCAGGATGGACGAGTCCCCAAGAAAGAACATTGTGCTTGGTAAAGTGTTGTTGTTGTTGTTGTTAAGTGCCTTCGAGTCGGTTCCGACCCATAGCGACCCTGTACAGGGTTTCCGAGGGTGTAAATCCTTACGGGAGTAGAAAGCCTCATCTTTCTCCCGCGGAGTGGCTGGTAGTTTCGAACCGCTGACCTTAAGGTTCACAGCCCGATTAGTAACCACTACGCTACCAGAGTAAAGTGTAGGGTCATTGAAACAAACAGACTTCCTATGACATCAGTTGACACAATGGCAGTAGCAATGGGTTCGAATATTACAAGAATTGTGAAGATGGCCCAAGACTGGGCAGGGTTTCATTCTGTAGTGCATGGGGTATCTATGAGTTGGAACCAACTAAACCACACCGAACAACAACTGCACATAGTATAATCTAATAGAGAGTCTAAGGAGCTCTGGTAGTGTAGTGGTTATGAATTGGGCTGCTAACCTTAAGGTCGGCAGTTCAAAACTACCAGCTGCTCCGTGGGAGAAAGATGAGGCTTTCCGCTCCTGTAAAGATTTACTAAATCCTCTGTAGGGTCACTATGAGTCGTAACTGACTCCATGGTACTTAACAACAGCAACAGAGTCTGGGTAAACTCCTCTGGACCCTGTGCTGAAACATCTTGTTGTTGTTAAGTGCTATCGAGTCGGTTCTGACCCATAGCGACCCTGTATAGGGTTTCCAAGGAGCAGCTGGTGACCTTGAACTACCAACTTTGAGGTTCAAATGAATTTTCAGTTCAGTGCCTTAACCCACAGCGCCACATTGTCCCTTATGGAGTCCTGGTGTGGCACTGTGGGTTAATGCGCCAGACTGCAAAGCCATTTGAACTGTAAGGTTGGCAGTTCAAGCTCACCAGCTGCTCCTTGGAAACCCTATACAGGGTCACTATGGGTTGGAATTGACTCGACAGCACTTTGCAACAACAACAACATTCTTTCCTAGCCTTAGCCATTTGGCAACACAGGCAGCCCTATTTGTTAGGTCATTGGATAACATCATGTAAGTCCTGGTCCTCTGTGGCATGGCTTTGTCTTGCCAAATAAAATGTACTCACACATTTCTTGCATCACTGTATTTTGGGAAAGCAGAGTGACTCTGAAGTAGCAACTCTCTCCCAGCTCCAATACCAAAGTATTTACTCAGGACTTATTTCCCAGCTAATCTTGCATTTTCACTTTCTCTGTACGTGCTAGTTCGCTGTGTTTCTCAATTTCCAGTTTCTGACTTTATGCCTTTCTAGGCTTGGGGTTAGTATTTCTTTACCCCTCTGGTACCATAGATAGAAGAATCACTGGTAGCATAGTGGTTATGGGCCGGGCTGCTAATTTCATGGTAAGCAGTTCAAAACTACCAGTCAGCAGTTCGAAACTATCATCCAGTCTGCAGGAGAAAGATGAGGCTTTCTGCTCCCATGAAGATTTACAGCTTCAGGAACCCTATCCTGGGTCACTATGAGTTGGAACTGACTCCATGGCACATCACACCACCACTACGTTAGGGGAATTAGCCTGAGAGGGGCAATGTGACGATTACCTATGGCATCCATTCTCTCGAAAGGAATCTCATTATAACATTCACAAACTTATTTTTTCTTAGATCTCTTTTTATATTCCTAATCTTATGAAGAGGTATAATAGTAATGAATAGGTTCACAGACAATTTCCTTTATGAGTTTGCAAACAATTGACCTTTCTCATCCTCCCTTTTATATGCTATGTATCTTCTTGACACCAAAGTTGAAACTGAGGCTAGGAGGGTAACATATTCCTTTAGATGTTAAAGGCATTTTTTCTTGGTGGCAGTGGTGGTGCATTTTAGTTCTTCTGACTCATTTGTTATGTGCTGTGGAGTCGGTTCTGACTCATACTGACCCTGTACAGGGTTTCTGAGGCTGTAAATCTTTACGGGAGCAGAAAGCCTCATCTTTCTCCCACGGAACAGCTGATAGTTTTGAACTGCTGACAATGAAATTAGCAGCCCTATTTGTAATCACTATGCTCCCAGACATCCTTTTCTGACTCATAGTAACCCTGTATAGGGTTTCTGAGAAGCATCTGGTATGTTTGAACTGCTGACCTTGTGGTTCAAACTTACCATACAGTCTAGTGCTTTATTCTTCAGGACCACACCAGGACTCCAAGAACCTACTAGGGTGGCCATATCTATCACCCTATACTACTAAAGGAGACCTGATGTGGCACTGTAGGATAAGCACTGGACTACTAACCACAAGGTCAGCAGTTCAAACTCACAAGTTTCCCCTCAGAAATCCTGTACAGTGTTGCTATGAGGCAGAATTGACTGGATGGCACTTAACATCATCAACAACATCAACAACTTACTACTAAAATTCAGAATATCATGTTTGGTAAAGTAAAAGGTCTGTGAAAAATGGGGAAACCAATAAGGAAATGGATTAATCAATAGCTGCAACATTGGGCTGAAAGCTATCAATAATTGTGAGAATGGCACAAAACTAGGCAATAATTTCCCTCAGCTATACATAAAATCACCATAGCAATAACTCAATGATACCTAGCACTAATGCAATACTGTCTGACTACTCTGAGTCATTCCCTGGCTATTGGTTTTGAAATGCTCCAAGAATATAGAAGTATAAAATGGGAAGTTGAGCCAGATGTCCTGGATGTTCGTTCTGGTGTTTTATTTCGTTGTTCATGTTAGGTGCCTTCGAGTTGGTTGTGACTCAGAGAAACCCTATGCACAGCAGAATGATAGGCTGCCTGGTGGTGTATCATCTTCACAATATTTATTATGTTTGAGCGAATTGTTTTTGCCGGTGTGTCAATTCATCTAATTTATGGCTTTCATCTTTTTCTCTGACCCTCTGCTTTACCAAGCATGATGTCCTTCTCCAGGGACCGGTCCAGCCTGACAATAAGCCCAAAACTTCAACAAGACATGAATTAATTTCTCGCTATCCTGGCTTCTTAGGAACTTTCTGGCTTTAATTCTTCTAAAACAGATTTTTCAATTCTTCTGGTAGTCAAGGTATTTCATTCTACTCTCTGCAAAACTCTGTCATTACATTAGATAGATTATATGGTACCTTCCAAATCTGGTATTCTATTATTTCAATGCAGATTCTCCAATTTACTGCAATCTGTACAATTGCTTCTGACCCAAATCCTTGATTTGGTTGAATGATGTTTATGCCGTATGTGCAAAGAAAATGAAGCTGTAATTTATAGTGCAACTAATCGAGAAACCTCAATTGTATAAAAAGAGTAATAGTCTGAGAAGAGTTTCAAAAGAAGTTTTGAGGAGTTATTTCTTTCTGATTAATATAAATAAAAGACATTTTGTTGAAGTAATTAAAAAAAATTTCTATTAATTACTAATCTCTAAATCCACATGAATAGTGATGGGAATATTTTCAAAAGACAAGGTTTCTAAGAAAATATTTGTCAAGAAAATATAATTGGCAACTACTAATTTGACTAGTTGCTGTTGTTTGATAGTTATGTGCTGTCTTGTGAGTTTTGACTCAGCAAATCCCATTCACAATAGAACAAAACACTGCCAGGTCCTACAGCATCCTCACAATTGTGTTTGAGGTCACTGTTTCTCCCATTGTGTCAATCTCATTGTGAGTCTTTCTCTTTTTCACTGACCCTCTGCTTTACCAAGCATGATGTCCTTCTCCAGGGACTGATCCTGACTGATAACACATCCAATATCTGATAACATGTCCCCATCCTTACTTCTAAGGAGAATTATGGCTGCACTTCTTGAAAGAGAGATTTGTTTGTTCTTCTGGCAGTCCATGGTACTTTTAATATTCTTCACCAACACCATAAATCAAATGCATCAATTCTTCTATGGTCTTCCTCCATTATTCAACTTTTACAAAGCGTATGAAGCAAATACAAATACCATGAATTGTTTTAGGTACATCTTACCCCTTAAATTCATATCTTTGATCATTAATACTTTACAAAGGTCTTTTGAAGATTTGTCTTTGGTTTCTTGAAAGATGGTTTCTTTAGCACTAACCATGAAATCATTAATAACTTCAATCTTTTCTCTATTTATCATGATGGTATTTATTGGTACAGTTGTAATGATATTTGCTTTCTTTACATTGAGGTGCAATACTTATTGAAGGCTTTCATCTTCATCAGCAAGTATTTCAAGTTCTTTTCACTTCAAGCAAGCAATGTTTTATCTTCTGTGTATCTCAGGGTGTTAATGAGTCTTCCTTAATCTTTTTCAGATAACGCAGCTTACTGATTTATTAACTCAGCATAGGGATTGAATAAGTATGGTGAAAGGATTCAATCATGACACATACCTTTCCTGATTTTAAACCATTCAGTATCCCTTTGTTCTGTTTGACCAACTGTTTCTTGGTCTATGTACAGGTTTCACATGAGCACAATTAAGTGTTCTGTAGTACCCATTCTTCACAATGTTATTCATAGTTAGTTATGATCTACACAGTCTAATGCTATGTATACTTCATAAAGCACAAGTAAACATGTTTCTGGTTGTCTCTGCTTTTAGCCAAGATCCATCTGACATTAGTAATGACATCCCTCATTCCAAATCCTCTTCTAATTCTCACCTGATTTTCTGGTAGCTCATGATGTACTGCTGAAGCTGTGTTGAATTATCTTCAGCGAAATTTTCTGATAGCTCCATGTTGATGTACTGCTGAAACCATGTTGAATTACCTTCAGCGAAATGTGATTTCCATCAGTGAATTTTGCATTCTGTTAGGTCTCCTTTCTTTGGAATGGGTACAAATATGGTTGGCAGTTCAAAACTACCAGCTGTTCTATGGGAGAAAGATGACAGTTTCTACTCCAATAATGGCCAAACTTTGTTTCTCATACTTTGGTCATATTTTCAGGAGGGAACAGTTGCTGGAGAAAGATATCAAGCTTGGTAAGGTGGAGAATCAGAGAAAAAGAGGAAGACCTTGAACGAAATGGATTGGCCAAGTGGCAGCATCAATGGACTCAAGTGAGGCAACAGTAGTGAGGTTGGCCCAGGATTGGGCAGTGTTTCGTTCTGCTGTTCATAATGTCACTATGAGTCAGTACAAACTTGATGGCACCTAACAACAACAAATATTTAAAACCTTGGAAACCCTGTACAGGGTTGCTATGAGTTGGAACCGACTCCATGACACATCACGATGACAACCACGAGGTAGCTAGCTTCCAAATTTGTTGGTATAGATGAATGAGTGTCTACACTGCAGTATCAGTTTGTCAAAACGTTTCAATTTGTATTCCATCAATTCCTGGAGCCTTTTTTTTTTTTTTTTTTTTTTTTGCCAATGCCTTCAGGGAAGCTTGAACTTCTTTCTTCTATCATAGGTTCTTGCTCATCATATTATACCTTTTGAAATGGATGAACATCAACGAATTCTTTTGGGTACAGTGACTCTGTGCATTCCTCCATTTTTATTTTATTTATTTATTTTTGATACTTCTTGCATCATTCGTATTTCAACCATAGAATATATTGCAAGTCAAAGCTTGAATTTTTCTTCAGTTCTTTCAGCTTGAGAAATTCTGAGCATGTTCTTCCCTTTTGGATTTCTAACTCTAGGTCTTTGCACATTTCATTATAATATTTGACTTTGTCTCCTCAAGCTGTTCTTTGAAATTTCCTGTTCAACTCTTTCACCTCCTCATCTCTTCCAGTTGCTTTAGCTTCTCTATGCGCTGGAAGGAGTTTCTCAACTATATACTTCTACGTTTTCAAGCTCCTACCTTTGTGACATGCTGTATGTAGTGTTTTTCCAGAAAAGTCATTTAAAGTCTGTTTTCTGAAAAAAAAAAAGAAAGAAAAGAAAATAACAAGTTTTTGACTCTTTTCTGACATCTATGTTGATATTTCCTGTCTTTTTAATCACATTTGTTTTCTTCATGTATGATATTCTTGGTGTCATTCTACAACTCTTATGGTTTTGATCATTACAGTCTAATGTTTCAAATCTGTTCTTCAGAGGATCTTTAAATTAATGCGGGATATCTTCAAGGTTACATTTTGGTCCTCATGGACTATTTTCAATTATCTTCAGCCTGAAGTTGCATATGAGCAATTGATGATCCCTACCACAGTCAACCGCTGGCCTTATTTTGGCTGATGATTTTAAGCTTCTCCAACCTCTCTTCACACGGATGCATTCAATTTGATTCTTTTGTATTTCATCTGGTGTGGTTCACGTGTAAAGCTTTCCATTTTATATGGTTGAAAAAAAGGTATTTGTAATAAATAAGTCATTGGTCATGAAAAATTCTGTCATGTCATTGTTCAGCATATTTTCTATCACCAAGTCCAAAATTTCCAAGAACTGATCTTTCCTTTTTGTTGCCAACTTTGTGATTCCAATAACTAGTAATTATCAATGCATCTTTTTGTTGTTGTTAACTTTTTATTGTGAATTGAGTGAAGGTTTACAGAGGGTATCATCAGGTTTGTATTCAACAAATCATACATTTTGTTTCATTTCAATGATGGCAATCCATTCCATGCAACAACTGTTATCCCGCTTCCTCCCTGTGGTTCCTACTTCCAATCCACCCTCCTTCCTATCCCTTCTCAACTTTGTCCTTAGGTGAAAGTTGCCCTTTTGAACTTGAATGATTGAACATTCTATGGTGAGTATACCTTACTAGTGTTGTTGTACCATGTACTGCTAGAGGAATAAACAAATCTGTGTTGGAAAAGTACAGCCAGAATGCGCCTTAGAAACAATTATGATACTTCAGACCGATTCTCAGGAGGGACCAGTCCCTGGAGAAGCACATTGTTGTTGTTGTTAATTGCCACTGAGTCGGTTCCGACTCATAGTGAGAAGCACATTATGCTGGGTAAAATAGAGGGGCAGCAAGAAAGACAAAGATGCTCTGTTAGATGGATTTGCAGAGCCCAGCAGCAAAGGCTCAAGTGTAACAATAATTGTGAGGATGATGAAGAACTGGGCTTATTTCATTGTGTTGTACAGAGGGTCACTGTGATTTAGAACCAATTGACAGCATCTAACAACTGTAACACATTGTTCACAGTTAGGTGATATGGCCATTTCTGGATCATTTGGGTATTATGGCTGTTTCTGAATCAGCCACCATCAGAGGAACTCCAGGGAGGATTCTCTGTGCACATTTGTATATAAAGGTGGTGCCAGCTTCTCCTGGAACAAATCATTATGTAAGTGAACAGATAACCTGACAAAAAGCAGTTGTGTTAAAAGGAAAAAGGAGAAAATTATTTTTATTAGATAACACAAAGCTTGTTGACATAGAAAGAGGATAAAGATATAGAAAAACATAAACAATACATGGGGAGACAGGCCATATTACAGTTGGTTTAAACTAGCTGAGTTTGGGCATCTCTTACTGGTTCAAATGGTTCATACCCTCATCTGCTAACCAAAACACTGGAGGTTGGAGTTCACCCAGAGGCACCTTGGAAGAAAGATCAGTCAATCTACATCTGGGAAAGCAGCCACTAAAAAAATATATCTATAAAGCAGAGTTCAACTCTGATTCACAAAGTGTTGCCATGAGTCCGAGTTGACTTTCTACCAAAAACCGTAACTAAAACAATGTATTAAAAATGAAAAAGAAGTGCCTTTGAACTCTTTGAGGAAAAGGTTATTTTTATTTTAATATTTAGTCTCGTTTGGGAATCTATTTTGAGTAACCACTATATTGCTTAGGGAAGCATGGTGGCTACATAGGATAAACTTTGGACTATGAACTACAAGTTTGGCAGTTCAAACCCACCAGGTCTTCCAAGGGAGAAATATGAGACTTTCTGCTCCCACAAAGATTTAAAGCCCCAGAAACCCTGCACAGGCCCACTGTGAGTTGGAACCATCTCAACGGTACTTAACAATAGCAACAAAAACAACAATATGTTGCTCATTTATTTTATATATCAAATGAATCAACAACTCTTCAATAAAAGACCATGAGGGATATTTCTATATTTCAACAAGTTGATCCTATTAATTGATTGCAAGTGAAAAGAACATCATGGACAACAATTGGGGCATCTTAGTAAAAAGGAGCTCTGGTAGTGTAGTGGTTACAAATCGGGCTGCGAACCTTAAGGTCAGTGGTTCGAAACTACCAGCTGCTCCATGGGAGAAAGATGAGGCTTTCTACTCCCGTAAAGATTTACACACTTGGAAACCCTGTACAGGGTCGCTATGGGTCGGAACCGACTCGACAGCACTTAACAACAACAGTAAGAAGGTATTAGAAAGTATTTGGGATTGTGTTAGAAGACTTTTGAGGAGGATTTAAGAAAGCAGGGCATTACTCAGGATTGGATGCTGTAAGGAAGCTGGTGTGATTCAGTATCTTAATAAACCTTATGTAGGCAGAAGCAAAAATAGAGCAAGATTTTAGCTGGGATTAGTTAAAACAAAAAGAAAACAAAACACAGCAATCATTGTACACATTATCCAGGTCAGGAGGGCATTTGGTATTTTTGTAGTTTACGCCGTAACCCTATACTGTCTAGTCCTAGACAAATGTAGAATGTGTATTATATTTGTCTTATTAAAACACCACTTTGGGTTTCATGTCTCCATGGAATGCTTTTCTTATTATCCTCCTTAAAACCATTCGATATATATATTGTACAACACATATTTATTTCATTCACTAACTAGAAACACCTTTCATTGCAGTATTCATACATTGTAAAAATTAACTGACAACATTTATAAGAACGTTGTTGTTAAGTGCCGTCCAGTCAGTTCTGACTCATAGCGACCCTGTATAGGGTTTCTGAGGTTGTAAACCTTTGTGGGAGCAGAAAGCCTCATTAAACCTCTAACCCTGTTGTTCACAGTCTTGTGCTTACCATACAAAGCCACCACACACTATTTTATGAGAATTTTTTGTTTTTGTCATGGAGTTGGTTTCAATTCACAGTGACCCTCTGCATAGGACTTCTGTGTATAGGGCTTCTGTGGAGTGACTGGTGGTTTGAAGCTAGCAGTTCAGTGCTTATCTTACAGCACCACCCTAGGACTCCTTTATAAGAGTGTTGTTGTTGTTAAGTGCCATGGAGTCAATTCTGACTCATGGCATGGTTGTAAAAGAATTCTAAGGAGTAGCTGGTGGGATTGAACTGTCAAATTTGTGATTCACAGTCCAGTGATTATCTGACAGTATCACACCAGGTGTCCTTTATATTAATTTATTGCTGTTATGTACCATCGAGTCAATTCTGACTCATAACGACCCTCTATATGGTTTCCATGGAGCAGCTGGTGGGTTTGAATTTCTTATCTTTTGGTTGGCAGTCCAGTGCTGATCCTACAACGCCACTCTAGGAGTCCTTTTGTAAGAGAATATTGTTGTTAAGTGCCATGGAGTTGGTTCTGACTCAGACCAACCCTGTGTAGCATTTCTGAGGAGTGCTGACTGCTAAGTTTGGACCGTCGACATCGAGGTTCAAAATAACCTTACAGTTCAATACATTAACCCACAGCACCACACCAAGAATTATGACTGCTTATAGTTTTCACATTATGGTTGTAAAATAAGTCTTTAAGCACTTTACCATATAAGAGAGTGATTTGTCTATATCTTGACAAAATAATATATCAAAGTACAATATGCCACACAAAATCATTTTAAGTGATTATTTAATTTTCTATAAATAATTAAAGTTATAGTCTTTAAATGGAACAAATGTATATATTCACAAATCTGTTTTTTTTTTTTTTTTTTTT
>NW_006408529.1:30740712-30811433 GCF_000296735.1 Chrysochloris asiatica | reverse complement strand
TAATACTGCAAAATAGAGAAGCTTTGTTGATGTTGTTAAGTGCTGTTGAGTCAGTTCCGACTCATAGTGACCCTGTATAGGAGGATGTCCAAGGTTTTGTTTTGTAAAAATCTTTGAGGGATAACAAAGCTTCATTTTTCTTCTGCAGAGAAGTTTCAATCTTATTGATAGTTTTGAAATGGAGTAAAAAGACTAAAACAAGCAAACAAAAATCCCAAACACATATAACACACTAAACAAAATAAAACAAAAAGAAGCCTGTAGATGGCAGACTAACACTAAATAATGAATTAAGCTCTCTAGTTGATTTCTATCCTTGGCAATCAGTTTTTAAAAGTCAACCATTACTTTATATTTCTCCCTTTACACCTATTTTGAAATATGTCTGGGTTCTTAAATATTTTGTATGCATCAATTTAAATAAGATGCATTATTTAAAAGCTTAAGTAAATTATAAATAAGGGGTTGATATGTACTAGGATTTGTTGTTAAGTTCCATCGAGTCAATTCCTACATGTAACAAAAAGAAATGTTGCTCAGTTCTGCATGATCCTCACAATTGTTTTTATGTTTGAACCCATTGTTGCAGTCACTGTGTCAGTCTATCTGGTTAACAGTCTTCCTCGTTTTCGCTGACCCTTTACTGTATTAGCATGATGTCATTCTCCAGGCACTTGTCCCTGCTGATAACACGTCCAAAATGTGAGATAAAATCTCCCTTTTGTCCTTTCCAAGAAGCATTCTGACTGTACTTCTTTCAGAACAGATTTGTTTATTCTTCTAGCAGTCTCTGGTATACTCGATATTCTTTACTAACACCATAATTCAAAGGCATCAGTTTTTCTTCTGTCTTCCTTTTTCATTGTCCAGCTTTCATGTGCTTATGAGACAATTGAAAATATGATGCCTCGGATCAGGTGGCCATCAGTCCTCAAAGTGATATCTTTGCTTTTTAATATTTTAAAGAGATCTTTGGCAGTAGATCTTCCCAATGCAATATGAATTTGATTTCTGGACCAAAACTTCCATGGTTGTTAGTTGTGAAACCAAATACAATCCTTGACAACTTCAACATTTTCCCCATTTATTATGATGTTGCTTATTGGTCCAGTAGTGAGGATTTTTGTTTTCTGTATGTTGAAGTGTAATTCATAATGAAGGTTTTATTAACTGATTTTTTCAGTAATTACTTCAAGTCCTCTTCACTTCCAGCAAGTAAGTTTGTGTCAGTATTATTGGTTGTTGATAAGTCTTCCTCCAATCCTGATGCCAGATTTTTCTTCATATAGTCTAGATTCTCAGATTATTTGCTCAGCATACAAATTGAATAAACGTGGTGTAAGATACAACACTGACACAAACCTTTCCTGATTTTAAACCACGCAATATCTTGTGTGTTTGAATGACAGCCTGTGTTTGAATGACAGCCTCCTAAATGTTCTGGAATTCCCATTCTCGCAATGTTATCCAGTTTGTTGTCATCTACAGAATTGAATGCCTTTGTATGGTCAATAAAATACAGGTAAAAAATCTTTCTGATATTTTCTGCTTTCAGCTTAGACCCATCTGGCATTAGAATTTACATACCTTATTCTATAGCTTCTTCTGAATGAGCGTGAATTTCTGGCAGTTCCTTGTTGAACTATTGCTGCAAATGTGTTTGAAATATTTTTTGTTAATTAATTACTAATTAATAAAAGTGAAGCACAATTTCACTTGCACACTATTTAAGTGACACTGTTTAATAATTTCTGCATTCTGTTGGATTGCCATTCTTTGGAATCAACACAAATATGAATCTTACAGTAGGTTGGCCAGGTAGCTATCTTCCAAAGGTCTTGGCATAGAATAATGAGCATTGAATTGCATCTGTTTATGGAAGCATTTCTAATTGATGATTTATCACTTCTTGGAGTGTTTTTAGTCGATACCTCTGTGTAGCTTGGACTTCTTCCTTCAATACCATCAGTTCTTAATCAAATGCTACCATCTGAAATGATTGCATCATGACCAATTTCTGAAATTCATAATGAAATGGTTGCAACATGACCAATTCTTCCTAGTACAGTAACTGTGAATCCCTTCCATCTTCTGTGAATGTTTATTGCATTGTTTTATTTTGCTAAGAAAGCCAGTCCAAACTCCTTCCACTGAGTCCATTATGAATCATAGTAACCCTATAAATCAGAGTAGAACCGCTCCATAAGATTTACCGAGGTTATAATCTTTACAGAAAGGAGCTCTGGTAGCGTAGTGGTTACGAATCAGGATGCGAATCTCACAGTCAGCAGTTGGAAACTACTAGCTGTTCCACAGGCGAAAGATAAGGCTTTCTGATCCAGTAAAGATTTACAGCCTCGGAAACCCTGTACAGGGTCGCTATGAGTTGGAACCGACTCCACGGCACATAACAACAACAAATCTTTACGGAAGCAGATTGCTTAATCTTTTTCCCGAGGAGAAGCTGATGGGTTTAGACTGCTGAATTTTTGGTTAGCAACCCAATGCTTAAACCACTGCACAATCAAGACTTCTTATTTTGCCCATTTGTTGTTGTTAAGTTCCATTGAATCAGTTCTGGCTTATAGTTACCCTCTATATGGTTTCCAAGGAGTGGCTAGTGGGTTTAAACTGCCTACCTTTCAATAGTCCAGTACTTATCCTATGGCACCACACCAGAATCCCAATTTTGCTCATAGAATCCTTCAACATTCTAACTTGAGACTTGAATTTTTTTTTTTTTTTTTTTTTTTTTTTCCAGCTTAAGAAATGCTGAATGTTTTCTTACCTTTTTTTCTTCCTTTTTACTCCAGATCGCTGCACTTTTCATAATACTTGACTTTGTGTTCTTGAGCATCCTTTTTAAACTATTTTGTTTCCTCATTTCTTCCAGTTGCTTCAGCTGCTCTATGTTCAAAAGTAAGTTCAGTCTCTTCTGTCTTCCATTTTGATCTTTTCTTTTTTTCTTGTCTTTTTAATGAGTTTTTGATTTCTTCAAGTATAATGATCTTGATGTCATCCCATAGTTCACCTTTAATAATCACCTGGTCATTAGTGTTCAATCCATCAAATCTATTCTTGAGATGGTTTCTAAATTCAGGTGGTATATACTTAAAGTAATACTTCGGTTCTTGCAAATATCAACTCACTGCTGTGAGACAATTCCAACTAATAAGGACTCTATGGGACAGAATCAAACTTCTCTCTTGAGTTTCTGAGATGGTATATTGCTATGTGAGCACATTGTTGTTGCTATTAAGTGTCATCAAGCTGGTTCTGACTCATAGCAGCCCTGTATAGTGTTTTCCAGGAGCAGTTGGTGTGTTTGAACCACGAGCCTTGAGCAGATCACCTCATCTTTTCCCCAGAGTGATTAGGCAGTTTGCACTATTGACCTTGTGGTTGGCAGCCCAATGCTTTACTCACTATGTCAGCAGGGATTCTACTTTAGCTCCTAAACATGCTTTGTCTTCTTCAAATTTCTTCTGCAGTTTGAACTTGCATATGAATCATTTGATGGTTTCTTTTATAATTGACCACTGACCTTGTTCTGACTGATGATATTGAGCTTCTTTGTAGTCTCTTTCAACAAATATTTTAAATTTGATTCCTGTTTGGTAAGGTCTACATTTCTATTCTATTTGGTAAGGTCTACATTTACAACTGTTCTACGGGAGAAAGATGAGGCTTTCTGCTCCTGTAAAGATTTACAGCCACGGAAACCTTATATAGGGTCATTATGAGTCGGAACTGACTCCATGGCACATAACTACCACCACCACCACATGTATAGTTACCATTTGTGCTATTGAAAAAAAGTATTTACAATGGCAAGGTCTTGTAAAATTTTAGCATGCAACCTCAAACGTTTAGCTTTTATATTCAAATAAAGATAAATATTTTGATGATTGACCCCTAAAGTTCTTCTTAATCTAGTAAAACTCTGTTGATTAAACTTAATGTAACAAGGGCGAACGACATTCAAAATCTTGTCAAAATCTTGATAGTGATTCAACAGAGTGATTTCAAAGTGATGTCTTGCAAAGTAAGGAACTGACTGTGATTGGGTAGAGTTGAAGTTATAACTTTGGATTATTTTTATATTGCTGTTGTTAAGTGTTGTTGAATCAGTTCCAACTCATAGCGACCCTGTACAGGACTTCCAAGGAGCAGCTGGTGAGTTTGAACCACCATTCTTGTATTATCACACATTAAATTAAAGGAAGTCTAAGTGAGCAAGCTGTTAATCTTGATATGTTTTATATTTTAATTGGTCTATATTCTTATCACACAGGTACACTATTTCCTTAATCAACAAAGTAAATTATTTCTGTCAGTTCCTGGTATTGTTAAGCAAAGAATGAGTAAAATATATTTGCTCAAGGTATTGTTTTAGCATATGAAGAGGTAAGTATTTTATCCCAGGACCTTTTATTAGAAGGATAGGGAAAGATCACTGATTTGCAGCATTGTTCAACATAGGGATATCATCATCACTTCTGCTGTAAGATAGAAATGCATAAAATGCAGATGTTAGACACTACAGTGACTAACAAAATTGCTACTAAGAAAGCAGAGTAAGTTTAAAATTTTATTTAAAAATTAGACAAGTGGCAAATGTGTTTTTATGACCTAGTGCTATAGAATAAGTACTGAACTGCTAATCACAAGGTTGGCAGTTCAAACTCACCATCTGCCCCTATATAGGGTCACTATGAGTCACAATCGACTCAACAGCACTAAACAATAACAAGATGAAAAATTTGGAGACTAATATGTGCTGGCATCAGCATATGCAGACCCTGGGTTGATCAGTGGCCCTGTGACATGGACTAAAATCCAATTCCGAGGCCCTCCTCAGGATTACGAGCTATGGACCCTGAGGGCCAAAGGGAGTGACCTCCTGACATCCCGGGTTCATTGGTTTTTGCAAACTCAGTGGTTGGCTACCTCTGTATAATTGTCTTTGGTCCTAATATTGTTCGTTCTATGCTTCTAACTCCAGTAATTGTAGCTTCTGAGAAAATGGTTTCTTTTACAATGCCTCTCTTAATGCCTCCACTGTGTTGGCAGTGCGTGGAGTCCTGGGAACAAATCTTTCTGAGGAACAAGCGATAGCCACCTGGGATGAATGTCAGAACTGCTCCTTATTTGATTATTCAGTTATGTTTGATATCCATGAACAATAATGGGTTTGAAACCCCTTTTTAGAGCTGAGGCAGTAAAAAGTTTCCTCAGATAATTCAGAAAGGCCAGGAACCGGTATATTGGGAATATGAGAAAAGGTTTTTAGAGAAAAACTACTCAAGTTTTGTAAATAAAGTGGAATGGTAAATTGATATTGGACTTAAACTGCATGGACCCATTTGGAGTGTAACAAAGTATGTGCAGAGCATTTTCTGCTACATAATTTATGAAACAAGAAAGTAGAATATAGTCAGCATATGGTGATGTGATTTGAAAGAATTTAAGCAAAATAATTCAGTCTCTAGTTTATACCATATTTGAATAAAGTATCTGTCTTCTTTCTGCTCAAATCCCTCCCTAAAAAAGAGAATAAAAGACTGAGGTAGAGTGAGTTCTGTGTGCAATGCTAGGCAATATGTTTGCAGATCTGCCCACCTGCCAGCTTGTATCATATCTGTGTGTCTGTCTTTTTTGTATTTATTTTGTCTCTCTCTTTCTCTATCTCTTTTGCCAATAGATCTCCCTTCTTTGTGACACCCACACTTTCTTGTCGAGGCTGGACCCCGACATAGGACCTTGACAAATATGAAACAGGCAAAATAAATAAATAAACATAGAATTTCAGAAAAGAGCCGAGTAAACTAGACCTTCTTTTTTTTTTGGTATGAATAATAAGCAAGTAAATAAATAACTAAATGAATGAATTCATAAATAATTTAGTAAATAAGAAACAAGCAAGTGGTTATGCCTGTTGTTGAGGAAGTAAATGGATTAGTTCATTTTTTTTCCACAATGAAATGTTTGCCAAAGAATGTTAGATGTTTACCTAATACCCACTATCTCCTTAATTTGTACCTGAACTCCATTTTTTATTAGAGCTCTAATTGGCACAGTGCATTAAGCCTTGAGCTGCTAACTAGAAGATATCTTTCCTATGTTTTTCTGATCATAATGCCAAGCATGATGCCGTTTTTCAGGAATTGGTCCTTCCTGATAGCAAGTCCTTGCTTGAGTGTTTACCCTACAGTGTTGAGTGGTTATTCTATAGTGCCACACCAGAACTCCGGATATGTGCTATAGATTATTTATCTGGTTTGGTGCTTCAGGATAATGCTCTGAACTGTGAGGTTGCTTTGAACTGCAAGATTGGTGGTTCAAACCCACCAATCACTCTTTGGAAACCCTACATAAGGACATTATGAGTTGGAACCAATTGATCGTACTTAACAACTCTGGTAGCATAGTGGTTATGAATCGGGCTGCTAACCTCAAGGTCAGCAGTTCGAAACTGCCAGCTGTTCCATGGAAGAAAGATGAGGCTTTCTGCTCCCGTATGGATTTACAGCCTTGGAAACCCTGTGCAGGGTCACTATGAGTTGGAAACTGACTCCATGATACTTAACTACAATAACAATAGTGATGTGTAAGGGTAGATTTTAAATATGTGAATAAATCCCCATTAATATGTGGGTTAATGTGCCAGACTGCAAAACTGTTTGAACTGCAAGGTCGGCCGTTCAAGCTCACCAGCTGCTCCATGGAAACCCTATACAAGGTCGCTATGGGTCGGTATCCACTCGACGGCACTTAACAACAGCAACAACAAATTTCAAGAAATTATATACTTTTAAGAGATAACTGAGAATATAAGTACATCCACCAAGAAGAGTAGTTAGCGGCTTTTTGAGATTTTTTCTTCAGGGATCAAACAATTTCTCATTTTATCTCAGGAAATATCTGTTCTGGGAAAAATAATCACAATCTGACTCACATTATTGTTGCTAATTCTGTATATAACCATAGCAGACTAATAATTTAAACTTTCTAGGTTTCTTTAATTTACGGCATACAATAATGTGATTGTTGTTGTTAAGTGCCGTCGAGTGGATTCCTCCCCATAGCGACCCTGTATAGGGTTTCCAAGGAGCAGTTAGTGAGCTTGAAGCATCGACTTTGCAGCTCAAACGACTTTGCAGTCTGACACATTAGCCCACAGCTCCACACCAGGACTCCACATTAATGTGATTCTTCTGTCTAAATGTGTATACCTAGCTGTTTGCGTGGCTCAGTTAAATCAAAGATTCCATAATATATTGATGATATGAAATATAGGAAGCAAGCCGTTCAATAAATCTTCCTATATATTCTCAGAATTTTCTATTCTTTCATATGTAATTATTATTTTGTTACGTTTTCTTTCATGCTAAATAGATAATCATTCATCTCCTGTGTAAAAAGCCTTTTACACAATTTAGGACTTTTTTTTTTTCCTTTACTTATGCTGAATAATCTCCTTATGTTCATCAATCATAGTAGGTATTACATTATATCTTTTAAATGGTGGAATCTTAACAAATTTTTTTTTATCTTCTTCAAGTGTAGGCCACAAAAGAATGTATTTAACATTTGTCTGTTGTTTTTTTTTAAATAATTTGAAAACTAGACATGCTTTCTTAATGGATATTGACCCATTTTCACCCATAAATGCTATCTCAAAATGACAATAGTTTTACAATTACCAATTGTATTATTTCCAAGAATAATATCAGGATATTTTCTAATCTAGCATTTTTATAACCCAACATAAAAAATTTAAAAATAGTACTTCAATGATTCTTTCTTTAGTACTTTGGAATATAAATTAAAGTGTAATATAGATCTAAAATTAACCTTTAATTTTTAATATATTTTCCTTCCTTGAGCTTTCATCAGCCCTTTCAGCTTTATTGTTATTAAGTGCCACTGAATTGGTTCTGACTCAAAGCAACACTGTATAGAGTCTACAGTTAGTGGGTTTAAACCAATAGTCTTGCTGTTAGCAGTCCAGTGCTTATCCTATAGTGCCACAACAGGATCCCTTCAGCTGTATTTTCTTTTATCATTTCACTATTTTTTAAAACTAATTTATTTGAGTATGTATTCACCTCACTAGTCTTTTGTTGTTGCTAAATGCCTTTGAGTCAGTTCTGACTTATAGCAACCCTGTTTAAGATTTCTAAGGAGCAACTAGTGGGTTTGAAGCCATCCAGTGCTTATCCTATAGCTCCATACAAGAACTAGTCTTTAGTAGCTTTCAAAAATCTTTGGGATGAGCTCTAAGATTTTTTTTAAGCTGTATTTTTTTTTAATGAAATATTGAATTTATATTTCTTTATTTTGTCTTACAAGTTGTGCCATATTTCCTTCTTAGTATTTTTAGGCTCTATTTGTACTCTTCCTCACCAATGTTTCTTGATTTAGTGGCATTTTCATTTGTATTTCAGTTCCTTATGTAGTTCTCATAGTCATGGTAACCTTGATTCCTTATTACGAGTAGGAAGACATTACATATGGCCCCAGGACTATGGCAGAGAAAAATCAGAGGGTCTTACTTGAAAGACTTGGGATGCTATATTTTATTTCTTCAAAACAATGATTTTGCCAGAGGGAAGGAGTCATTCTACCTTGGCATTTAAAAAAAAAACCACAACATTTATACTTTTGCATCTTTACCCTTGAACTTCTGTGTCTGAACTTACAAGTCTGCTAAATCCTTCAATGAATTTTTAGCACACTACATGTGACTCTCTTTCAAATGCAAGGTCAGAGTGTAAGTCTTTTTTGATAGTATGGTTGTAAAATAAAAAGAGTTACTTATTTCAGATAAAAACTTTTTTTAACCTTCCCATTGAAAGTTAGATTCTTGCACACATACAAGACTTTTACATTTCAGTGAAAAATGGGATAAAACAGAGAAAGCAGAGTAGTAAGGTTTGTGACTATTGATATGACAAAAATACAAGGCTAGCTGATACATTGAAAGAGCATTTACTTCACCCCTTCATATTCAAACAAATCAATGGGATAGCTTTAAAATCCTTACATAATGCTTTGTGGCATCAAAGTATAAGCAAGTAAGCTTGCCATTTTGCCCAAGTTATTGGGTCTTCAGTATGTAGTAGGCCTTTAAGAAGAATGTTATTGTTAAGTGCAGTTCAAACCAACCATGCAGTCCAGTGCATATCCTATAACACCTAGGATAGATTAACGGGCCCTGGCTTCTTAACACATTCTACTGTGATTCACTCCAGTGCTATGAGGTATTTGCACATTTTCTTTGGATTTTCATCTCTCCAAGTTAGTCCTGCTTTACTAAGACCAAAGTGTGAATTCTTCATTATGTTTCTCAGATTCACAGTTCAAGGCTTACGCAAATTGGTTTTATTCTTAATGTTTGGAGAAATATATACATGTTGGATAAACATTTTTTTTTTTGTTAATCCATTTATAGGAGTCTTAATTTAGCACTGCAGGTTAAAGCAGTGGACTGCCTGGTCAGTTTGAACTACAAGGTCAGTGGTTCAAGCTCACCAGATGCTCCTTGGAAACCCTATACAGGTTGCTCTGGGTTAGAACAGGCTTGACAGCACTTAACAACAAAAACAAGCCATATGGAAAACAATTATATAAAACAATATGTACAATATTGCATTGATGGGCCTAAAAATGTCTCAGCCTATTTGTCAATATATATAATATCTTGCCAGTGAAAGCATAAAGGAGGTGGAAATGCAAAGCTAAGAAAAGTATGCCTGATAACAAATGCTATTTGAATTTGTAGGAATAAATAAAGCAAGCAAGCGAGAACTAAGAATTTACATATATACAAGCATACATGGATATCTATATGTATATATATCTATACTTGTATATATGTAAATATAGATGTAAATTCTTAGTTCTTGTTTGTTTTATTTATTCTGGTAGGTAAATTCAAATAGCATTTGTATATATCTGTGGAGTCCTGGTGTGGGTGTGGTGCTTCAGCTAAACATGAGGCTGGAAGTTCAAAGCCCCCAGCAGCTCATTCGGGTTTCCATGTGTCAGGAATGACTCAATGGCACTTAACAACAGCAAACAATAAAAATGTATACTATAATAAATGCTAAGGAGCTCTTGTAGAGTAGTGGTTACCAGTTGGGCTGCTAACTTCAGTGTCAGCAGTTCAAAACTCCTAGCTGTTTCATGGGAGAAAGATGAGGTTTTCTGCCTCTGTAAAGATTTACAGCCTCGGAAACCCTATGCAGGGTCACTATGAGTCAGAATCAACTCCACGGTACACCACCACTTCCACCATAATAAACACTATAAATATATATTTGTTATTTTTTCATCATCTTTGAAAAAGTTATGTACAACATTAAGTATAATATTTCACAGTACATTACTGGGTATATATCATATATATATATATGATGTAATATCACAAAAAAAGAAGGGAAAGAGAATTATCCTATGTAGAAAATTATCCTATGTAGACAAAATAATATTATTTTGTACTATGCAAAATTAAATTATTAATTTATGTTCTTTAAAAATAATTACTACAAAATCTATGTAAGTGATTGTTGCATGCTTCTATAGTTCAGTGGACTTATTAGGATAAATTTAAAGTAGATTCTGATAAGTTAAGATTTATATGGAAAGTCCTTGAGCTACCAACAAAGAAATAACAAAAAATTTTAAAGAAATTAAAATATTGCATAATTTAAATAGAAAAGTTTCAATGAAGTTAGTGAAAGTTAGTAAAAGGGGAATATAGGTAGGAAACATACATGAAACATGTAGAATAAAAGAAAGTAAAATTGCCGATGTAAATTCAACTGTATAAATAGAAACTTTAAATGTCAATGGACTAAACAATCTAATCAAAAGGGGAAGACTATGAGACAGGATAAAATCAAATATTACATAGTGGTGGTTTTGTGCCATGGAGTCAGTTCCAACTAATAGCAACCCTGTACAGGGTTTAAGAGGCTGTAAATCTTTACAGGAACAAAAAGCCTCAGTTTTCTCCTGAAGAATAGCTGGTAGTTTCAAACTGCTGATCTTGAGGTTAGCAGCCCAACTCTTAACTACTATATCATCAGTCAAAAAATTTCCAGGAGATGACCATCAATTGCTATTAGACCATCAATTGCTAATATGCAAGTTCAAGTGAAGCTAAAGAAAATTAAACAACTCCATGAGAACCAAAATATGACTCTGAATATTTCTCACTTAATTTAGAGACCACATCAAAACCAGATTTGCTGCATTAAACACTAATGACTGAAAACAAGATGAGTTGTGTGGTGACATCAGGAACATTATAAAGGAAGACAGCAAAAGATAACTAAAAAGACAAGAAAGAAAAGACTGAAATGGGTGTCAGAAGAGACTCTGAAACTCACTCTTTAATGTACAGAAACTAAAGTGAATGGAAGAAATGAAGAAGCAGAAAATTTGAAAGTGTGGCTTGAGAAGACAAAGTAAAGTAATATAATGAAATGTGAAAAAGTCTGATGTTAGAAAACCAAAAGGGAAGAACATGTTCAGCATTTCCAAGCTGAAAGAACTGAAGAAAAAAATTCAAGCCTTGACTTGCAATATTGAAGGAATTTAGGATCAAAATTTCAAATAATGTGGAAAGCATTAAAATATAATGGAAGGAATACTCAGTTATTCTTCCCAGAAGAACTGGTCAATATTCAACCATTTTAAGAGGTAATGGATGATCAGGAAGTGATGGTACTGAGGGAAGAAGACTAAGCGTCACTTGAAAAATCAATCTCCAGGATTTGCAGTAGACAAATTGAAACATTTCAACAAATGAATGCAGCACTGGAGGCACTCACACATCTATGCCAAGAAGTTTGGAAGATAGTCACCTGGCCAACTGATTGGAAGACATCCATATTTGTGACTATTCCAAACAAAAATGATCCAAAGAATGTATAAATCTTTGAACAAATTCATTAATAACACATGAAAGTAAAATTTCACTTAATATAAATAAAATATGGTTGCAACAGTACACTGATAGGGAACTGCCAGAAATTCAAGTGAGATTTACAAGAGGATGTGGAACTAGGTATATCATTCTTGATGTCAGATGAATATCGGCTGAAAGCATAGAATATCAGAAAGATGTCTACTTGTACTTTAGTGACTATGCAAAAGTTTTTGATGGTATGAATCATTACAAATTAAGGAAAACTTTGTGAAAAATGGGTATTCCGCTTAATTATGCTCATGAGAACATGGCATCATGATTGGAGGAAGACTGATTAACAATCAGCAACACGTAATGTGCTGGAAGTGAAGTAGACTTAAAATACTGATGAAGATCCAACACCATAGTCATTAGTATGGATTGTACCTCAATGCAAAAACAAAACAAAACAAAAAAAAACACACAAATATCCTGACAACTGGTCCAATAAATAGCATCATGATAAATGGAGAAAAGATTCAAGTTGTCAAAGACTTCATTTTATTTGGATCTACAATCAAAACTCATGGAAATAGCAGTCAAGACATCAAATGACATATTACATTAGGCAGATCTGCTGCAAAATGCCTCTTTAAAGTGTTCAAGAACAATGATATCAGCTTGAAGACTAAGGTGCACCTGATGCAAGCTATGGTATATCAACAGTCTCATATGCATGTGAAGTTGGACTATGAAAAAGGAAAACTATAGAAAATGGATACATTTGAATTATGATGTTAGAGAAGAATATTAAAATTACCATGGATTGCCAGAACTAATAAATCTGTCTTTGAAGAAGTGTAGCCAGATTGCTTCATAGAAGAGAAGTTACAGGATTTCTTTCATCTTTCATACTTGGGACATGTTTCAGGAAGGACCAGTCCCTGGAGAAGGACATCATGCTTGGTAAGATGCAGTGTCAGCAAAAAAAGGAGGAAGACACCCAAAACATTATGAATTGACACAATAGCAGCAGTAATGAGTTCAAATGTAACAACGATTTTGAGGATGTCTCAGGACTGGGCATTGTACCTTTCTGTTGTGCATAAGGTTGGTATGAGTCAGAACCAACTCAATGACACCTAACAACCACAGCAAATATTCTGTATACAGGACACTGATTTTAGCTCCAAAGATACACATAGATAAAAAAGGAAATGAAAGGATTATTATATATCATGTAAACAGCATCCAAAGACAAGGTTGTTGTTGTTGCTGTTAAGTGCCACAGAGTCAGTACCGACACGTAGCGACCCTATGTACAACAGAATGAAACACTGTCCGGTCCTGGGCCAACCTCACAATTGTTGCCATGCTTGAGCCCATTGATGCCATCTTGCTGGGGGTTTTCCTCTTTTTTTCTGACCCTCCCCCCTTACCAAACATGATATCCTTTTCCAGCATCTGGTCCCTTCTGACAGTATGTCCGAAGTGTGAGAGACAAAGAGTGGCCATCCTGGCCTCCAAGGAGCACTCTGGCTGCACTTCTTCCTAAATGGATCTCTTTATTCTTTTGGCAGCCCACGGCACTTTCAATATTCTCCTCCAACAACCATAACACAAAAGCAACAATTCTTCTATGGTCTTCCTTATTCACTGTCCAACTTTCATATGCATACGAGGTGATTGAAAATAGCATGGCTTGGGTCAGGCGCACTTTAGTCCTCAAGCTGACATCTTTGCTCTTCAACACTTTAAAAAGGTCTTGTGCAGCAGATTTGCCTAATGCAATATGTAATCTGATTTCTTCACTGCTCCTTCCATGAGTGTTGATAGTTGATCCAAGAAGACATGGAGTCCTTGACAACTTGAATCTTTTTTCAGTTGATGATAATGTTGTTTATAGGTCCAGTGGTGAGAAAAAATCCTCACCACAGACAATGTAGAATGGTTATATTAATTTAAAAAAAAAATTCAATAGAAAAATATTACTGAAAATAGAGGGACATTTTGTAAAAATGCTAATAGCTCAAGAAGACACAACAATTATAAACATGTATGTACTAATCAAGAGAATCGCAAAATACATAAAGCAAAACCAATGAAAAATAAGGTAGAAATAGAAAACTCTACAAGTATAGTTGCAGATACCAGTATCTCTTTGAATGAGAGAAAAACAAGCAGAAGATCAGGATGTATGTAGACGATTTGAACAATATTAACTAGAGCTAACAGACATCTCTAGAAGACTTCATTCATATACAGCAGAACATGTTTATATATCTCAAGTACATAAAGATCATTCCTTTGGATACTATAAGCATTGAAGTGTGAACCATAAGGTTGCATTTTTAGCTTGCCAGCTGCTCTGCAGTACAGAGATCAGACTTCCTGCTCTCAAAAAGATTTAAAACCTTCAAAAACCCTACACAGGGTGGCTTTGAGTCAGAACTGATTCAATGGCACCTAACAACAAAAACAAGGACATGGATGTCATAAAAACTTAAATAGGACACAAAGATTGATATCCCAGGAACAGTGAGCTAAAATGTACTGGTATAGGCCATTTTCAATGATACAATAATATAGATTACTATGCCAAGGTATAAGGAATGGTGTCACAGTCATTGTCATAAAACCCCTGAAACCTATTTTGAAATGTAATGTTGTCATTATACAGATAAGATACTATCTGTGTGACTACAAAGACCAGTTACTATAACTATTATTAAAATTTATGCATCAACCACCAAAACGAATGATGAAGAATTTGGAGAATTCTAACAAGTTCTTCAGTCTGAAATTGAACAAACATGCAATCAACATGCATTGATAATTAATGGTGATAGGAATGCAAAACTTGGAAACAAAGAGGAGGTTTAGGTAGTTGGAAAATAGGGCCTCAAACATAGAAATTATGCTGGAGATCACATGATAGAATTTTGCAAAACCAAGAACTTATTCATTGCAAATGCCGTTTGTCAACAACATAAATGGTAACTATACACATGGACCTTACCAGATGGCATACACAAGAATCAAATGAACTACATCTGTGGGAAGACAAAATGGAGAAGATCAATATCATTAGCTAAAACAAGATGAAGTGACTGTGGAACAGACTATCAATTGCTCATAAACAAGTTCAAGTTGAAGCTGAAGAAAATTAAAAACATGTCCATAAGAGCAAATATATGATCTTCAGTATGCTCTTATTGTTTTTATGTGCCCTTGCGTCAGTACTGACTCTAGTGACCTCATGCATAACAGAGCTAAACACTGCTCGATATTGAGCCAATCTCACATTCATTACCACGCTAAAGTCCATTGCTGCTGCCACTGTGCCAATTCATCTTGTTGGGTACCTTCCTCTTTTTTCCTGACCCCCTACTTTACCAAGTATGATATCCTTTTTCAGGGATTGGTCCCTCCTGATAATATGTCCGAAGTATGAGAGACAAAGTCTGGCCATTCTGGCTTTTAAGGAGCATTCAGGCTGTACTTCTTTCAACACAGATTGGTGTGTTCTTTTGGCAGTGCATGATACTTTGTATATTATCCAACAACATAACTCAAATGCATGGATTCTTCTACAGTCTTCTTTATTCATTGTCCAACTTTTACATGCTTTGGGGTTATTGAAAATACCATGGTTTGAATCACACACACTTAGTCCTTAAACTGACATCTTTGCTTTTTAATACTTCAAAGAGGTCTTGTGCAGTGATTTTGCATATTGCAATATGCCATTTGGTTCCTTGGCTGCTGCTTCCATGAGTATCAATTGTGGTTCCAAGCAAAATGAAGTCTTAGACTTCAATCTGATCCAGTGGTAAAGATTTTAATTAATTTATTTATTTTTACATTGAGGTGCAGTCCATACAAAAGGCTGCAGATGTTGATCTTCATCAGTAAGTACTTTAAGTCCTCTTCACTTTCAGCAAACAAGTTGGTATCATCTGTATATCATAGATTGTTAAATAATCTTCCTTCAAACTTTTTTTTTTTTTTTATTTTTATTATGAGGTTTACATGGGGGAACATCAGCTTTACAGTCATCCTATTGTATTTCATTTCATTGCATTTATGACAATCTCCTCCATGCATAATCAAATAACCAAAGGGTACACCACACAGGCCCACCCCCAGCCACCAGCACACAGTCCTTCTCCCACCCCCTGCATCTGTCCATGTCATCGTCTCTGTCTCCATCCCTGGCATCACTGCCTCTCTGGGTAGGTTCCTGCTATCTGTTGTTCTTACTTAATGATCCTAGGAACCTCTGCTCCTGGGCTACAAAATCAATCACTCTATTCCTTTTGTCAAAAAAAAATCTACCTCTGTATTTCCTAATCTCACAGTCAGTCCTGATGGCAATTACTCACTATTGTACCACAGAGTCGTATCCCCATTTCCTTTTGTCAGCCTGGCCCCAACAGATTGGAAAATATTCATTAGTGATTCTAACTTCCCACACTCCATCTGGAACTAGGCTCCCTCTTGAAACTTTACAAGCCAGACACTCCTTGACTTTATGTTGTTGTTGTTAAGTGCCATCGAGTCCATTCCAACCCATAGCGAACCTGTATAGGGTTTCTGAGGAGTGGCTGGTGAACTTAAACCTCTGACTTTTCAGTTCAAATGGCTTTTCAGTCTGGCCCTTTATAGGCACCCCCATTTTGGGTAGCCAACGTCTAAGTTGCCCATCCCTGTCAACCCTGTGTACCAAGGGGGTGGGAGTGATCCTCGCTGTGAAAATTTGTTCCCTTTTGTGAGCTACTGCATCCATAAGTATAGGTAAAATTCATCAAATTGTGACAAGTTACTCTTTTTTCTCCCCCTCTTCTTTCTTCTGCCTCTGCAGTAAATTGCATATCTCAGGAAAAAGTGATCTATTGCACGTTTTTCACCATGTTTAGTGTAATACTAAGACCTTTGCAAAGTATTGAAGAGCAAAGATATCAGCTTGAGGACTAAGGTGTGCCTGACCCAAACCATGCTATTTTCAATAACCTCATATGCATACAAAAATTGGACAGTGAATAAGGAAGACCATAGAAGAATTGATGCTTTTGAGTTATGGTGTTGGAGGAGATTATTGAAAGTGCCATGGGCTGCCAAAAGAACCAACAGATCTGTGTTGGAAGAAGTGCAGCCAGAGTGCTCCTTGGAAGCCAGGATGGGCAAACTTCGTCTCCCATCCTTTGGACATATTGTCAGGAGGGACCATTCGCTGGAGAAGGATATTATGTTTGGTCAGGTGGAGGGTCAGAGAAAAAGAGGAAGACCCCCAGCAAGATGGATTGGCCAAGTGGCAGCATCAATGGGCTCAAGCGTTGTAACAATTGTGAGGTTGGCCCAGGACTGGACAGTGTTTTATTCTGTTGTACATAGTGTCGCTATGAGTTGGTACCAACTAAATGACACCTCACAACAACAACAACAAATGCTGTATCAGGATTTGGGCTAAGCACGTTTATATTTTGTATTATGTTGTAAAGTAAGGGAATGTTATTTCTTATCTTAAAATATATTGGTTTTATTCTTATCTTAAAATCTCCTAGCTATTATTAACGTAGAAAAATACAAAAGGAAGCCCTACATTCTTATGACTATATTAAAATACTTTCATACCATTTAAGGCTCCCTAGAGAACATGGCTCCACAATGCCCTTTAAAGATATTCAAACATCTTAATCAACAGATTTACATTGGATATGAAACATTTTGCTATGATTTTTCATACCATTATTTTCAAGTGATATATATTAAGGAGCTCTGGCAGCGTAGTGGTTACGAATCGGGCTGCGAACCGCAAGGTCAGCAGTTCGAAACTACCAGACACTCCGCAGGAGAAAGATGAGGCTTTCTGCTCCCGTAAAGATTTACAGCCTCGGAAACCCTGTACAGGGTCGCTATGAGTCGGAACCGACTCGGCAGCACTTAACAACAACAACATATATATATAATATGATGATGATCTTGAACATTTGAAATAAAAACCGTAAGATTGCTATATAAATGTGCTCAGACTCGTACTCCCGTCCAAGTATAAACTACAGAGCCAGACAAAAAAAGGTCTACTTAATAAATATTTGTCTTAAAAATTGTGAATTGTGGTGCTTTGAGCCCCTGTTAATAGTTCTAGTTATTTAGAAAACACAGATGTTTGCAAGGATTTTATCTTGAGTGACGTGGAAGAACACTATTGTCATCATTGAATATACATGGGCAAATACTAAACACACAAAACTTGAGGAAGAGGGGAAAGGAGATGAAGATGTGTGATAGGCAGAATGATGACCACCAAAGAGGTCTAAGTCTTACTACCCTGAACCTGTGAAGATATTGCCTTACTTGGCTAAAATGGCTTGGCAGGTAAGAATCAGTTTAGGGTCTTGGTGTACGAAGATAATGCTCAGTTTCTGGCTTGAACAATAAAGTTGTTGTTAAGTGCCTTTGAGTCCATTCAGACTTTTAGATACCTTTTATA
This sequence comes from Chrysochloris asiatica, assembly GCF_000296735.1. NCBI lineage: Eukaryota > Metazoa > Chordata > Mammalia > Afrosoricida > Chrysochloridae > Chrysochloris > Chrysochloris asiatica. Next base: position 30,793,020 of record NW_006408529.1, on the reverse strand, counting down.
GGGTTTCTGAGATTGCAAATCTTTGTGGGATCAGAAAGCCTCATCTTTCTTTGGGGAAGTGGCTGGTGGGCTCGAACTGTAGACTTTGTGGTGTTTGGTCCAGTCCTCATCCTTCAGTGACACCATGCTTCTGAAAAACTAAGAAGTAACTGAAAAAATGGTAGAGAATGGAATTATATTGTGATGTTTACTTGTGCTTTGCTGACTGTGCAATGTTTTTCATTCCATAGATAATGACAAGCTATGGATTACATTGCAAATCACGAGTATTCCAGAACACTTCATTGTGCTCAGGAAGAACCTGTACATAGACCAAGATGAAGTTGTTTGAACAAAAGGGGAACAACGAATGGTTTAAAATTAGGAAAGGTGTGTGAAAGGATAGTTTACTTTCACCATGCTTATTCAATCTGTATGCTGAACTAATAATCTGAGAACCTGGATTATATGAAGAAAAACGTGACATTCATGATTGGAGGAAAATTCATTAACAACTGCAATATGCAGATGATACAACCTTGCTTGCTGTAAGTGTAGAGGACTTAAGATACCGAGGAAGATCAAAGATCACAGCCTTTGGTATGGGTTGCACTTAAATGTAAAGAAAACAAAAATCCTCACTACTGGACCAATAAGCAACATCCATACAAATGGAGAAACTATTGAAGTTGTCAAAGACTTCATTTTGTTTGGATCAACCATCAACCTTCATGGAAGAAGCAGTGAAGAAGATAAATGACATATTTTAATGGGCAAATCTGCTGCACAAGACCTTTTTAAAGTGTTGAAGAGCATAGATGTTAGTTTGAGGACTAAAGTGTGCCTGACAGAAGCCATTGTATTTTCAAAAACCTTATATGCATGTGAAAGTTGGACAGTGAATAAGAAAGACAGTAGAAGAATTGATGCATTTGAGTTCTGGTGTTGAAAGAGAATATTGAAAGTACCATTGACTGCCACAACTACAAATCTATGTTTTAAGAAGTAAAGTCAGACTTCATGTCTCATACTTGGGACGTATTGTCAGGAGGGACCAGTCAATGGAGAAGGATATAATTTTTGGTAGAGTGGAGGGCCAGTGGAAATTAGGAAGTCCCCCAGCAAAATGGATTGTCACAGTGGCTTTGTCAATGGGCTCAAACGTAGCACAGATTGTGAGGTTGGCCTAGGACAGGGTAGTGTTTTGTTCTGTTGTGCATACATTTGCTATGAACTGGTACAGACTCAATGGCACCTAACAACAACAACGATATCTCTCGGAATGAGTTACGCTTATTGTTTTGGTTTTTCAGCACCGGTGTACTCAGAAGACTTTTTTAATTTGAGCCTGAAACCAATAATCATTAATTTTGATATTGGAATCACTGATAATGATGAAAAATAGTTAAAGAGAAAGAGTATTTATTTATGGTTTTGTTTCCTTTTTATTGTGAATTGGGTGAAGGTTTTTAGAGTAGCTCACATTTTCATTCTTCATTTAATGCATACTTTATTTCATCTCAGTGATAGCAGTCCTTATAACGAAGCATCTCTTATCCTACTTCATCTCTGTGCTTCTGGTTTCCATCCTTCCTTCTTTCCTAAACCTTCTGAACTTTTTCCTTTTGACTGATTATTATTCTACAATCTGTGTACCTGTTATGTGTCATTGTACCCTCTGTAACCTTGTCTGTTATTTAAGCAAAAATTGAATCATGGGGTAAGTTCATGTCCAGAAATGAAGATAGTCTCAGGAGTTCTATTAGTCTCTAATTGATCAGTAAATCTTCTTTCATTTATGTTTTTGAGTTTTGTTCCATATTTTTCTCCCCCTCTGTCTAGGACCTTTTGTTGTGATCCCTTTCAGAGCAGTTGGGCCCGTCTAAGTCTTCTGGTCGTAGGATTGTGGAGACTGATGTTCATGTTGTCTATTAGTCCATCGAACATTTTTTTTTTCAGTGATCTACAATTTCCATAATTATTCTTTTCTCCAGACACAGAGAGACCAAAATTTGCACCTTAGAGAGTTGTTCATGAGCTTTTAAGATCCTAGTAGCTACCCACCAAAGTAGAACGTTTTTGTGGAATATGTGTTACCAGTTGTTCTCCATGTTCCCTCAGACTGAGGACCATTAGTATTTACTGAAGGGTGTTGTATGTAAAACTAAAAGTAGCAAATATTTAGCTTAAGTGGAAGGAGGAATACTCTCTTGAAGTAGCAATGAATGACAAGAGGACGTTGGTTTTCCTGTTGTATATGGGGAATGCAAAGGCCTTAAAACAAAACCCCCTACTGTTGTGTCTATTCTAGATTATTGTAATCCTACAGGGCAGAATAGAACTGCTGTTTACAGTTTCTAAAGCTGTCACTCCTTTATGGGAGTAGAAAGCCTCATATTCTCCCTCAGAGTGACTGCTGGGTTATAACGGCTGACCTTACAGTTAAAAGCCCAACTATGTCACAGTAATTTGGGGGCAGGAGTGAGAACAGGAATCAGAATTTATTTAAGTTTGTAAATTAAAATTTGTGTTCAATAGTGAAAGAGTCTAATTTCTATATTCTGAAAATCCAATTTTAGAATTTTCATAATTTTCTTAGAACTTTGCTCCTTTTCTGAACACTTAGGTTGCAATCCTTACAATAAACTTAACGTTTCAAAATGCAAATGCCTTATAAGTGGGACAGTATGTTATACTATCATTCATTTTACTTACCCTTTGAATAAATAAATTAGTCTGTTGTTTTTGTGACTCTATATAGGGTTTCCCAGAAACAGCTGGTGAGTTTGAACCATTGACTTTTCAGTCCAAACAGGCCTTACAGTCCAGAGCATTAACCCACAGCACCGTACCATGAAGCCAAAACAAATAAATACATTAATTTAATTGTCCAAAAGACACATTCTGTCAGCCAGCCTCCTGTCATCAGGCACACAGCCTTACTCTGTCCATGAGCCTAGAGTCCGTAGCTGCTATCTCTCCATGCAACCCGAATCTGCATGTGTCTCTGCTGTAGACATTTTTTTAGGTAGGGATCTCACACTCCAATCATGCTCTTCCTTCTTGCTGGTCCTGGGATCATATGTTCCTGAAATGAAAGACTAACTACTCCCTCTGTTTAGTTACATATCGTCAACAATCACAGTTTTGATAATCTTGCTAAAAATTACTCACAATTGAATCATAAAACCCTATCAGCATCATCAGCCATCCCCTTTCACCAATTCCATGTGGAAGAGGATAACCATCCAGTGGGAATTCTTCCTTATCACCTTCATTCAAAAACTAAGCACAACCATGAAAGTTTGTAAGCCAGTAACTTCATGCCTTTATGTTGTTGTTGTTGTTGTTGTTGTCAGGTTCTGACTCATAGCTACCCTGTATAGGGTTTCAGAGGCTGTAAATCTTTATGGAAGCAGAAGCCTCATATTTCTCTCACAGAACAACTAGCAGTTTCGAACTGCTGACCATGAGATTAGCAGCCCGATTTGTAACCACTACACTACAGAGTGTCTATATATAGCCCCAGATATTTTTATAGTTAATTTTTTAATTGCTCGTCCCTATCAACCCAGTACACTGTGAAAACAAGCTTGTACCTTGATATGAAGAATCTCTCCATTCTAGTTGAATTTATTAACTCCAAAGTATGAGAGACGAAGCTTAGCCATCTTGGCCTCCAAGGAGCACTTTGGCTGCACTTCTTCCAAAACAGATCTATTGGTTCTTTTGGCAGTCCATGGCACTTTCAGTATTCTCCTCCAATACCACAACTCAACTGCTCTTCAGAAACTCTACATAGGGTCACTATGAGTCAGAATTGACTTGGTGGCAGTAAGTTTCTTTTGTTGTGGTGGTGGTGGCTGTTATAATTATTATCATTAAAGAATCCTGGTAGCATATGTGTAGGGCTTCTAATCTTAAGTTTGGTGGTTCAAACTCACTAGCCACTTGGAGGAAGAAAGATAAGGCCATTTGCTCCCATAAAGAATTACAGTTTTGGAAACCCTAAGGAACAGTAATCTATTATTATTATTCAAAACATGGAACACAAAGTCATGGAATTATAATTATGTGCCTGTATAGAACTAAAGTACAATTTAGTAGTAATCAGCTTTAAAGACTATATAATGAAAGCAATACTGTCACCTTTGCACATTGATCATAGAACTGTTCAACCTTAATTTTTATTTGCCCTCTTTTATTACTGATGTGTTCTTCTGCTTAAATAACATGGTAAATTACTTGAAGATAAAAACATATGCTTTGTTTCTGTTTCTGAGCTCAGAATCTACTTTAGAATCTTAAAAATCAATGAAGGTCAATATAATTGTTGTGAAGTGCCATCGAGTTGGTTCTGACCCATAGCAACCCTGTATAGGGTTTCCAAGGAGCAGCTGGTGAGCTTGAACCTCCAACCTTGCAGTTCAAATGGCTTTGCAGTCTGCTGCATTAACCCACAGTGCCACACCAGGACTCCAAAGGTTAGTATAGCTAACATTATTTTACAATATTTGTTGTTTGGAGTTCTCTAAAGAAAGAGAAATGTGGGAAGGGTAGAACTTGAAGTATTTTCTTCCATTTCAGAAAAAAAAAAAAAATTGAGGTGAAATTGTATTTTATTTGAGACTTAAGAGATATCAGAAATAACAGGACACTTGTAATTCCATTATTTCCTTCTAATGGAGCATTTTTACAGAGTGTCTTGCCTTTCAAATATCTGTTAAATCATTCTCTTTTGTTATCCCTTAAAATAATCAGTGTTCTGAGTTATAGATACCAGAAACCATTCTGATTAAATAGAAAAAATAATTCATTGAAAGCATATTAGATTCTTCATAGTAGTGGCGTGCCTAATATATCTGATATATTTTTAAATTACATTATTATTTTCAATAATAGTATTTTTAAACATTGCATAATTTTTTCAATAATAATTATAATATGAAACTCATAACAGTTATGGCCAGAAAAATAGTTTTATTTTCCTTTTATTGATTTTTGTATGCATAACCATACCAGTAAAAAGTTTTTAAATTCCAAGGTATATTTTTGTTTTATAGTTGCCAAGTGCCACTGAATCAACTTCTGCTCATTAGTGACTCTATGCACAACAGAACAAACACTGGCAGGACTTGCGCTATCTTGAACAAATTGTTGTGTTTTGGCCCATATTTTCAGCCACTGTGTCAATCCATCTCATTGCAGGTCTTTACCAAACATGGTTTCCTTTTCCAGGTGACAGGTGGCTCCTGGTAACATGTCCAAAGCACATGAGTCAAAGTTTTCCATTCTCGTTTCTATAGAACATTTTGATTGTACTTACAAGACAGATTTGCCTGTTCTTCTTACAGATCATGATAAATTCAATATTTGTTACCTAAACATCATTCAGAAGCAATTCAATTATTCTCTGGTCTTCCTTATTCTTTAACCAGCTTTCACATGCATATGAGGTGATTGAAAATACCATGACTAGGGTCAGGCACGCATTCGTTTTTTAACACTTTGCTTTTTAACATGTTCAGGAGGAATCTGCAGTAGATTTGTCCAATGCAATAAGTTGTTGTTTTCTTTGGAGCTACTTCCAAGAGAGCTGTTTATGGATCCAGTAAAGTGAAATATTTGACAATAACAATATTTTCTCTGTTTATCATGATGTTGTTTCTTAGATCACTTAAGGATATTTTTTCTTTTATTATATATTACAGTACGAAAAGAAAAAAAAGTGACAGATTGATCTATTTAAATTATATTAATGCATGTCTTTAAAGAAGAGGACATTTTAATCTATATATTAATCTGTCATGAAAATGATAATAACATTATACGTTTGTTTTCTGTTAGTTTTGGGACATTTACTAATGACTACACTAAAATGTATTTTCATTGCATGTTGTTGTTAGGTGCCATTGAGTTGGTACTGACTCACAGCAACTTTATGCATAGCAGAATGAAACACTGCCTGATCCTGAGCCGACCTCACGATTGTTTCCACATATGGGCCCACTGATGCTGCCACTTTGCCAATCGTCTCGCTGGGGGTCTTCCTCTTTTTCTCTGACCTTCCACCTTACCAAACATAATATCCTTCTCTAGCGACTGGTCTCTCCTGACGCTATGTCTGAAGTATGAGAGACAAAGTTTGGCAATCCTGACTTCCAAGGAGCACTCTGACTGCACTTCTCCCATCACAGATCTTTTGGTTCTTTTGGCAGCCCATGCGCTTTGAATATTCTCCTCCAACACTATAACTTAAAAGCATCAATTCTTGTATGGTTTTCCTTATTCAGTGTCCAACTTTCACATGCATATGAGGTTATTAAAAATACCATGGCTTGGGTCAAGCACACCTTAGTCCTCAAACTGAAAACTTTGCTCTTCAACAAAAGGTCTTGTGTAGCAGATTTGCCCAATGCAATATGTTGTTTGATTTCTTGACTGCTGCTTCATGAGCATTGATAGTTAATTCAAAAATAATGAAGTCCTTGACAACTTCAATCTTTTCTCCATTGATAAGAATGTTGTTTATTGGTTCAGTGGCGAGAGTTTTTGTTTTCTTTCCATTGAGATACAATCCATGCCAAAGGCTGTGCCTTTTGATCTTCGTCAGTAAATATTTTAAGTTCTCTTCACTTTCAGCAAGCAAGATTGTATCATCTGCATATTGCAATGTTGTCCATAGCTTGTCATGATCCACACAATCAAAAGCTTTGTGTAGTCAATAAATCATTGGTAAACAACTTTCTGATATTCCCTGCTTTCAGCCAAGATCCATCAGACATCAGCAATAATATCCCTCATTCCATGGCCTCTTCTGAATTCAGTTTGAACCTCTGGAAGTCCTCTGTCAATGTATGTTTGCAGTTGTTTCTGTATTATCTTGAGTAAAACTTTACTCTCATGGGATATCAAAGAGATTGTCTGATGATTTCCACATTCCATTGGATCACCTGTCTTCAGAATGGTCACAAATACAGATATTTTCCAATCAGTTGGCCACATAATTTTCTTCCAAATTTCTTAGCAGAGATGAGTGAGTTGTCTCACTTTCTTGAAAGATTTCAATTTTTATTCCATCAATTCCTGGTGCTTTGTTCTTTGTCCATTCCTTCAATGCACCTTGGTTTTCTTCCTTCAGTATAATTGGCTCTTGATCATATGCTACCGCTTGAAACAGTTGACTCTGTGTATTCCTTCTTTTGATGCTTTCTGCATTATTCAATAATTTTCCCAGACAATCCTTCAATAATGAAACTGGAGACTTGAATTTTTTTCTGTAGTTTCCCTACTTTGAGAAATTCTGAGTGTGTTCTTCCTTTTTGGTTTTCTGGCTCCAGATCTTAGCACATTTTGTTGTAATGTTTGGCTTTATCTTCTTGAGCTGATCTTTGACATTTTCTGTTCAACTCTTCTACCTCCTCATTGCTTCCATTTACTTTAGCATCTCTATGCTGGAGAGCAAGTTTCAGTGTCTCTTCTGACATCCATTTTGACCTTTTCCTTCTTTCTTGTCTTCTTAATGATTTTTTAATTTCTTCCTTGTGATATTCTTGATGTCATCCCACAACTCTTCTGGTCTTCGGTCTTTAGTGTTTAATATATCAAATCTGTTCTTCAGATGATCTCTAAATTCAGGTGGGATCTAGTCAAGTCATATTTTGGCTCTCATGGACTTGTTTTATTTTTTCAGCATCAGTTTGAATTTGCATATGAGCAATTGATGGTCTGTTCCACAGTCTTCCCCTGGCTTTGTTTTGACTGATAATATGGAGCTTTTCCATCTTCTCTTTCTGTAGATATAGTCAATTTAATTTCTGTGTATCCCATTTGGTGAGGTCCATGTGTACTGTCATCTCTTATGCTGTCTAAAAAAGGTATTTGAAATGAACAAATCATTGATTTTACAGAATTTTATCATGCAATCTCCAGCATCATTTATAACACCAAAGCCATATTTTCCAACTACTGATCCTCCCAAGCTTTGCATTCCAATCACCAGTAATGATCAATACATCTTGATTGCATGTTTGTTCAATTTCAGATTGAAGAAGTTGGTAGAATTCTTCTATTTCTTCCTCACTGGCTTTAGTGGTTGGTGCATAAATTTGAATAGTAGTGATATTAACTGGTCTTCCCTGTAGGTGCATGGATATTATCCTATCACAGACAGCATTGTGCCTCATGACTGATCTGGATATGTTCTTTTTTACAATGAATGCAACACCATTCCTCTTATTCATGCTCAATAAGTTGCAAAAAACACTGGTCAAACAGACAAACATGTGGTTTGTAGTCCAGCATTTATCCTACAGCACCACAATGCTCATTTATAGGATAAGCACTGGACTTCAAAACACAAGGTCAGTTGTTTGAACCCACCAGTTGCTCTTTAGGAGAAAGAAGAGGCTTTCTGTTCATGTAAAGATTTACAACCTCAGAAACCATACGCAAGTTATCTATTAGCATTAGCCATCTCATTGACCTTTAAAAACTACATAGAAAAGTTTGTTGCTTTTATTGTTAAGTGCTATTGAGTCCAGTCAATTTCAACTCATAGCAACCCTGCATATGATGATCGGCTATTAGGTTTGAACTACTGGTCTTATGGTTAACAATCCAATAATTATCCTACAGTGCCACACATCACATTTATATATTTAGACCTATAGCTTTAGAGTATTGAAACCTGAAATAGACCAGCTTCTACTTACAGTGACTGTCCCATTTAATACGGAACCCACACATTGCTTCATTTTCTTTTCTTTTTTTTTCTTTTCTTTTTTTTTTTTTTATGTTTTTATTGAGAACTGAGTGATAGTGTACATGGCAGAACATCAGCTTTGCACTCATCCTATTGTATTTTGTTTCATTGCAATGATTACAATCCCCACCATGCATCACCATTCAACAGTATTTGCTTCTATTCCTTCTGTTCTTTTTGTTTTTTTAATGTACACTAAAACACTCAGTAATATATAATCATTCAAACTACTAAAGGTCATACCCTACAAGCCTGCCCCCAAGACACCAGCACACAGCCCCTCTCCCTTCATGAGTCTAGAGTCCCCAGCTGCTCCATCTCTTCACATCATCATCTCTGCCTCCATCTGTGTTGTCACTTCTTCTCTGAATAGGGTCCCACACTCTGCTCCTGCTTTTTCTCTTTGTGGTCCAAGATTCCTCTACTCCTGGACTGTAAGATCAACCATTACCCTATTTTTGTTACAAAGCATCTACTTTTACATTTGCAACAATCACAATCAGTCCTGATAATAATTACTCATTATTGAACTACAAGAGTCTCATCCCCATCTCGTTTCACCAGCCCCATCTAGATAGGTTGAAAACCACTCAATAGAGATTCTACCTTTCCCTGTACCCTCTGAAACTAAACTCCTTCTTGAAAACTTGTAATCCAGTCACTTCATGCCTTTATAGACTTACCCCCCACCACCCCATTTTAGGTAGCCAATGCCTAAGTTGCCCATCCCTATCCCTTGTAGAGGGGGGTGGGAATGATCCTTGCTGTGAATATTCCTTTCCTCTTTTAAACTACATCATCCATAAGTACAGGTCAAGTTCATCAAATTATAGTGGATTACACTTTTTTCCCTCTTCTTTCTTCCTCTAGTCGAGTTCTGATCATCCAGCCATTAGGTGGATGGGTAGGTCAAATGGGTACTATCTTCAAGTATGGGCGTTCTTGTTCATCTCCCCTCATTTTATATCAGTTGGCTGCTTCACTCTCCACTCTAGACCTCTGTGGCTTTGTCTCTGTCTGTGAGCTCAGGAGTCCCCAAGTCTCACCATACTGCTGGCCAACCAGGTCTCATACCAGGGAATGTATTGAATGTGGTTGGACTCAGCCAACATCTTCATTGCTGCTTTTCCTGTCATAGCTAGACCAACATGGTCGTCAGCAAGATTACATGCCTGTTTTTGTATTCCCTTTGAGTTTCAGTCTTGGAAGGGAGTTGTCCCTGAAGGGACTTATTGCTTGCCTTGATGGCTTCCTGGCAAATAACTTGCTTGTTCTTATGGTAGTCAATCAGACTGCAGTTGTTTTTGGTTTTTTAAAAAATTTTTCCTACTGGTCTTCCTTCCAAGAAGTATCTTCTGTTCCTCTAGCTGCTCCAGACTGGTCTGCTTGTCTTTTCAAGTGGAAATTTCCCACCTCAGAAGATTCTGGATGGAGATCAGTATTCCATCTAAGGTCTTATACACTACAAAGGCTCTGTAGGAAGCCTGTTTCACTGAGCACGTTCTAGCACCCATTTTTAGATATTCCAATCAGTTTAGGCTGAAGACAGACTTAAGAGGCTTTCTATAGTGATGTTTCTGGTTATTCTTTCTCTCCCCCATAGTTGTCAAGGGAAACCAAGATTTATAAAACAGTCAAGCATCTTAACATTATTTCCCTTCTTTCACCCTTTCAGATTATGCCTCAATCCCTGTATCACACAGCCCTCTTTTTCCAAGGTTGAAAATTGTTGCATTTTAATAGAGAGAAGTTAATCTGGGGTTAATGGACTTTGGATGATTTATTATGTAATTAAACTTTGTTGTATATTTACATAAATACAGTATTGGGACCACATTTTTCCAAAGGTTTCCTAAAACAACATTTTTCATGCTGGAGACAAAAGAAATCTACTATATCTATTGTTGTTAGTTGCCATTGACTCCGTTCTATCTCATAGCAACACAATGTGAAGCAGGAAAATTGCTCAGAGAGTTTCCTACTATGTAATTCTTATGGAAATAAATTGTCAGGTCTTCTCTGCCTAGGAGCCCACTCCTGACATGACAAGTATTTTGATCTTTGAAAGTTAAGGTATTTTGTAGTTTAATATGACACTGATATCAGAAAGTACTGTTTTCAAATCACTTTTATTTCATGGCATCATTGTTGTATAATCAAGAATAAATCATGTCATCTTTGCAAACTTCAGTTTCCTCATCTGCAAAATAAGATTTTCAGGATTGGATAAGCTATATCTAAATCTTTGTAAACAACAATCATCATGCCTATTTGTTTTTCAGGTTTGTATGATAAATTTCTGCTCATGGTAGAGATGAAATATTGAAAAGGTTTGATTCTCATGATTATGGTTATATCGAACAGATAATATGCTGAGGAGAATTTAAGGAACTGCTTACTTAAACACACTCACACATACACACACAGTTCCAGAAGGGCCTGAACTTCCTAGCCAGCATGACTGTGTTCTGTGGGTCAGCCTTCGGCCTAGTATATTGATTGATTACATTTGAGACTTTGTAGCACTGGCAACCTCTGGTCTCTCAGTAGTGTGCTTGGAGTTTGGTGCCACCAGAGCACTGTTTATACTGACACTACCAAGAGCAGATGCTTTTAGGAAATGGATTCATTAGAGATGTATTTATATAAGAACCATACAAGAACTGATGAATGCAATAAACTATCAACCTTATCACAAAAAAAAGTTGCTAAAGATAGCCTGGATGATGACAAGAATAAAACAGTTGAGAAACCAAACAAAGGGCAGGACTTTTAGACCATAACTAACTAGAATCTACAGAACCTCAAAGAGAATACTTCTATTTCATTATTGCTTTTTGGAGTTTAGTATCCTCCAAAATACAGAGAAGCACACATAGTCATAATTTTGGATGTTTAAGTAGTCCTGAATCAATTGTCAGATACAGTTCACAATATATTATCTCACAATAATTTACATAATCCAAAATTTTATGCTAATTAAAGATGGAAAACTAGCTGTTTCTTTTTTTTAATGCTTTTCAATGACCTAGTTTTATACTAGTATGGGGATGTTATTGCTCTCTTTCTTTTCAAATCAGTCAGGTTACAGCTGTGTGGATATAATAATTCCCACAAGGAGCTTTCCCTTGTTGAGTTGCTAAATACATAGAAATGCAAATAACGAAATTAATTATGCTTGTCAAAATGTATTAAACAAAAAATGTCCCTTTGGTCTGTAATCCTTTCTTAATAAAGATACATATTAACATTAAGCAAATTACAAAATGAATGTCAGATTTTTAAAAGAATTTTGTCTGGATACTTCTTGTAGGTGTTACATGTCCCTAGTCAAAGATTTACACCAGCTTGTGTTTTGCTAACACTTCTCATTTTTATTTCAAGTATTTGTTGTTGTTGCTCTGAGGTGCCCTACAGTCAGTTTCAGCTCATAGACACTCTATGCACAACAAAATGAAGCCCTGCTTCGTCCTGCGCCATCCTCACTATTGTTGCTATGTTTGAGTCCGTTGTCACTAACATAAATCCATCTCATTAGAGTTTTCCTCTCTTACACTGAACCTCCACTTTTCTTTTTAACTTTTTATTGTGAATTCAGTGAAGGGATACAGACAAAAGCATCAGTTTTACATTCAACAAATCATACACTTTGTTTAATGCCAATGATTGCATTCCCTCCATGAAACATTTATCCCATTTACTCCCTGTTGTTCCTATTTCCATTCAACTCATCTTCCCATCTCTTCTCAAATTTATCCTTAGATAAATATTGCCCTTTTGATTTTCAATGATTGATCACCTCATCACTCATAGTGAGCATAGTTTACTAGTTTTTCTATTTTTAAAGTTTTATTGTGGATTATGTGATGGTTTACATTGGAGAATATTAGTTTTACATTAATCATATCATATATTATTTCATTGCCATGGCTACAATCCCCTCCACGCATCACCAATCAATGAAACGGTATGTCCTATAAGCTTGCTCTCCCTCCTTCCCCTGCTCCCAGTCATCAGCACACAACCCCTCTCCCTCCCTGGGTCCGGAGTCCCCAGCTGCTCCATCTCTCCATGTCATCATCTCTGCCTCCATCTCGGAGATCATTGCTTCTCTGGGTAGGGTCCTGATCTCTGCTTTTCTCCCTTCATGGTTCCCGGGACCTCCGCCCCTAACCTGCAACATTAATCACTCCCCTCCTTGCCACAAAATGTCTACTTTTACATTTACAACCTTCAAAATCAATCCTGGTAACAATTATTCACCCTTGTATCATAAGAGACCATCCCCATTTTCTTTCATCCTTACTAGTGTTTTTGTCTTTGCTTTACATCTGACTACTGCTTGGTTGAATGTTGGGCCTTGAGTGTGTTCCTTTTGAAGCCTGAATGGTGATCAAGGGTCATACTCTCATGCTCCTTCAGTTTCTTTCTGACCAGTAAGCACAGATGTTTTTAAAAATAATTTTGAGTTTTGTCCCACATTCTATCCCTCTATCTGGGACTTTCTAGTGTGATTCTTTTCAGAGCAGGTTGCACAAATATGATGAAATGATGCAATCCTGGTGCACTCCTTTCTTCATTTTAAAGCATTCAATATCCCCTTGCTCTGTTTGAATGACTGCCCTTCTATGCACAGATTCCTTATGAGTGCATTTAAGTGTTTTGGAGCACCCATTCTTTGCAATGTTAACCAAAATTGTTATGATCCACATAGTTGAATACCTTGCATAGTCAATAAAGCACAAGTAAACTTCTTTCTTTGCTTTTATCCAAGATTCATCTGACATCAATAATGATATCTCTTGTTCTATGTCATTCTCTGAATCCTGCTTGAATATCTGGCAGCTCCCTCTCTATGTACTGCTGCAACCATTTAAAACTTATCTTCAGCAAAATTTTACTTGTATGTGATATTAGTGATATTGTAAGATGATTTTCACATTCCTTTGGATCACCTTTCTTTGGAATGAGCACAAATATGGATTATTTCCTATAAACTGGCCAAGAAACTGTCTTCCAAATTTCTTGGCATAGACTGATTATCACCACCAGTGCTGCTTCCATTTGTTGAAACATTTCCATTTTCATTCCATCAATTCGTGAAGACTTACTTTTAATCAGTACCTTTGGTGCAGCTAAGACTTTTTCCTTGCATGTCTTTGGTTCTTGATGGGTGAACATTGACCAATTAATTTTTGTAGAATGAATATATTTATTCCATCTTCTTTTGATGCTTACTAAAGCATTCAATATTTTGCCCATGTAGTTGCTGTAAAGTGTTATAGAGTGAATTCCCACTCATAGAGACCCTGTACAGGGTTTCTAAGAAGTAGCTGGTAGGTTTGAACTGTCAACGTAGTGGTTAACTGCCCAGTGTTTAGTCTACAGAACCTTATCAGGACTCCATTTTGACCATTGTGGTTTTTGTTAAGTACCGTCAAGTCAGTTCTGACCAATAGTGACCCTGTGTAGAGTTTCCAAGGAGCAGCCGGTGAGTGTGAACTGCTTACTTTGTGATTCAAACTGACTTTGCAGTCCAGCTCATTAACACACAGTGCCACATCAGGAATCCATTCCATTTTGACCACAGACTACTTGAATAGTGCAACCCAAAGCTTGAATTTTTTCTTCAATTCTTTCAGCTTGAGAAATATTGATTGTGTTCTTTTTAGTTTTCTAACTCCAGGCCTTTGCACATTTCATTATCATACTTGACTTTGTCTTTTCCAGCTGCCCTTCGAAATTTTCTGCTCAGCTTTTTTTTCCCTTCATTTCTTTCAGTTGCTTTAGCTTCTCCATGTTCAAGAACAGACTTCAAAATCTCTTCTGGAATCCATTTGAGCTTACATTTCTTGGGTGCAATATTGAATGTTTTTATGGACTCCACGGCATATAACTACCACCACAACCTTGGACAAAATTTTGCATGATGCAGAGAGCATCAAAAGTAGAAGGAATACACAGTCACTATTTAACCATTTCAAGAGATAGCATATGATCAAGAACTAATGCAATTAAAGGAATATGTCCAAGATGCATTGAAGACATTTGTGAAAAACAAGGCTCTAGGAATTAGTAGAATACAAATTGACATTTTTTATCAAACTGATGCAGCACTGGAGGTGCTCACTCATATATGCCAAGAAATTTGGAATACATCCACCTGGCCAACAGAATGGAAAACATTCATAATTGTGCCCATTCCAAAGTGAGGTGACCCAACAAAATGTGGAAACCATCGACAAATATCATTAATATTACATGCAAGCAAAATTTTCCTAGGATAATTAAAAAAAAAAAAACAAAACGGTTACAACAATATATTTGACAAGCAACTGCCTCAAGCTGTATTCAGAAGAGAACTTGGAACTAGTGATATTATTGCAGATGTCAGATGGATCTTAGCTGAAATCAGAAAATATCAGGATTATTTTTACTTGTGCTTTATTGATTTATTTTTACTTGTGCTATCTATACGAAAGCTTATGACTGTGTGGATCATGACAAACTAGGATAACATTGGGAAGAATAGATATTCCAGAATACTACAATGTGTTCATGAAGAGCTTGTAGATAGAACAAGAGACAGTTGTTTGAACAGAGTAAGAGGATATTGAATTGTTTAAATCAGGGAAAGTTTTCACCATACTTATTCCATCTGTATGTTGAGAAAATAACCTGAGAAACTGGATTATATGAAGAAGAACATGGCATCGGGACTTGAGGATGACTCTTCAGCAGTTTCTGATATGCAGATGATGCAACTTAGCTTGCTGGAAGTGAAGAATACTTAATGTTCTGATGAAGATCAAAGACCACAGCCTTCAGTATGGATTTCACTCCAATCTAAAGAGAACAATATTATCCAAAACTGGGCCAATAAGCAACATCATAATAAATGGAGAAATGTTCAAAGTTGTCAAAGGCTTCCTTTTGCTTGGATCCATATTCAACTCTCATGGAAGCAACAGTTAAGAAATTGAAGAATGGAAAGCATTAGGCAAATATGCTGCAAAAGACCTCTTTACAGTGTTAAAGAGTAAAGATGTTATTTTGAGAGCTAAAATGTGTCATCCCAAGCCATAATTTTTTTTTTTCTTGGTCAGTAAGTTTATTATTCTTTAGAACAATTTCATAGAAAACTGTGGTTTTGTTTAGCTCTCAGCAATACTGAACTCTGAGTAAGTTTGCCTTCTTCTGAGCTTCCCGATCTTTCCTCTGGGCAAGAGACATTTTGAGATGATTCCACCTCTTCTTTTTAACATTTTTCTTAGGCTTCTTCTCATAAACCGGATTCTCTCAGCAGTATGTGCTTTCTTTTACATCTCCTCCATCATGTCTGGAGTTATATTGTTCTTTATGTATTGAGAAAACTGTTTCTTGTAAGCATTTTCATCTTCTTCCACTAGGTAATGCATATAATGTGCAACATTCTGATGTGTTTCCAATGTACTTCTGCATTAAATTCTTTGCTTTCTGAATCATAACCAGGGAATTACTTGGTACTGTGAGGGATAGACAAGCCTCCATTCATAGTGCCCTTCAGAGCCCCCAACATTTTATTTCCAGTAGTTGTACTGACAAGGCCTGTATCCAAATGGCAGGTGGAGGCACCAGGCTGACCATCAATGCGTTTCACATTGTATCATCTCCTGTTACCTCCACTAGGCTTTCATAGATTTTGTCCATACCAAACCTATTGAGAAGCCTTCGGACCAGCAGCAGGCCAGTACAATGTGCCACAGCATAATTTGTCAGGCCAGTTTTCACACCATACTTTGGGAGTCTGTGAGCTTACGCTACGTAGACAATCATATCCCTTTCTATACGGGCATAAGCAATCTGGCAAATGATATCTCTGTTAGTTTCACGAGCAATCATTCTGTATTTGGTTGTGTTGTATTTATTTTTATCCTGGATTACCAAGAGTTTTTGACCATACTAATCAGTTTTTAAATTTCACTTGATATCTCTTGAAGTAGGCCTTGTTCTTGACAACTATAACAAAACCAATTCTGTGGAACAGAAGTCATTGTCTGCAGCTCGTCAAAGACCTGCAGATCCAGCAGCTCTGGGGAGAGGGGTGAGGGGGAAGGCCAAGCCATAATATTTTAAATAGCCACATATCTTATGAAAGTTGGGCAATGAATAAGGAAAACTGTAGGAGATTGTGTGCATTTGAATTACGATACTGGAGAGAACTATTAAAAGCGCCATGAACAGCCAGAAGAACAAATAAAATCAGTCTTGGAAGAGGTGCAGTCAGAATGCTCCTTAGAAACCATAGCTTTAGATATATTATCAGGAGGGATTAGGCCTTGAAGAAGGACATCATGCTTGGCAAAGTGGAGGATCAGTACAATTGAGGGAGACCCCCAATGAGATGGAATGATACAGTGGCAGTAGCTATGGCTTCAGTCATAGCAACAATTATGAAGATGGCACAGGAACGGGTAATGTTTCCTTCTGTTGTGTATAGCATTGCTATGGGTTGGAACTGACTTAACACCTAATAACAACAACAAAAACTTCAGTATGGATTACTTGAGAAAATATTTAAAAATTTTTTTTTTTTTAAATAGGAATTCAAATCTTGAAGTTAGACTTTTGGACTCATACATTGATTTACTTAGCAAAGTTGTAATTATTATAATATA
Organism: Chrysochloris asiatica; assembly: GCF_000296735.1. Taxonomy (NCBI): domain Eukaryota; kingdom Metazoa; phylum Chordata; class Mammalia; order Afrosoricida; family Chrysochloridae; genus Chrysochloris; species Chrysochloris asiatica. Next base: position 30,775,620 of record NW_006408529.1, on the reverse strand, counting down.
CATTATTCAATCTGAATAACCTATTTTGTCAGTTAAACTAATATTAAATTGATCTAATGCATATTTGATGTGATTTTTATTTTCTGGGGGGTGTCTTATGCCCTAGGAAAACCTCATGATTAGTAAATATTTCCTTAGTTTTCAATTAGCAATGTGTAACAGCATATTGAGTTCAAGAGATGAATGTTTCATTTAAGGTTCATTTCAAGGTGTCAGACACTACAGCAATTTAGCACTTTCTTCCCCTGACTGTCAACTGACGCTTGGCACCACACATCAGACTGAATGACACTGGTTTCTGAAAGCTGCAATTTAGTGTCTGCTTGTCTCATGAGCATGAATAATAACTTTTCAAGAGCTCTGTTATCCCCAGAAGATGTATACAATAGTTTCTAATTCAAGTTGCTTTTAAAAAGTAGCTTATCACAAATATTTCTTATTTATTCTACCTGATAATTTAATTACTGATAGTTTTAGAAAAACCAAATTGTAAATTGTTGACTTCTCTTATAATTCCCTAATGGTTAATTGGTGCTGTTGTTAAGTGTTGTCCAGTTAGTTCTGACTCATAGTAACCCTGTATAGGGTTTCCAAAGAGTAGCTGGTGGTTTTGAATCGCCAACCTTGTAGTTAGCTGTCCAGTGCTTATCCTATAGCTCCACACCACTGAACTCCAATCAAGGAATATATTTTTCATTGTGTGGCTAGCAATCAGCAATCAATAATGTGTAAAAGCTATGTACTCACTGATGTTGAGTTGATTCTGAATCATAGTGATTCAATAGGACAGAGGAGAACTGCATTATAGAGCTTCCAAATCTTTATGGTAGCTGATGGCTTCATCTGATGATGAACCACTGACTAATCAACTAATGTTGATTAGTAGCTCAGTGCTTAACCCACTGTGTCATCAAGATTCCTTAGTACTACAGAGGATTTAAAAGGGAAAAGACAAAGGTATAAAACTAGCAACTGTGAAGCGAACTTTTCATGTAATAACAACAACAGAATTAAAACTCAAAGCAATATTCCACGTGAGTTCCCTTTTAAAAAAATCTACAATTTATTGAGCCAATACTATGTTTCTAAGTCCCTGAGTGGTGGAAATAGTTAACATACTCAGTTGCTCACCAAAAAGTTGGAGGATTCTAGTTCACCCACGTGCCTTGGAAGAAAGCCCTAATGCCTTCTGGAAAATCAGTCATTGAAAATCTTAGAGAACAAAGTTCTACCCTGACACATATGGGGTCACCAGGAGTTGGATCTGACATGACAGCAGCTGATTTGAGTTTTTTCTCTTGCTATATGTGAGACATAAAGCTGATATCATTATGAATTTTATTTTACAGGTGAGAAAATGTGGCTGGAAGGGAGTGGTTAAGAAAAAACAGTGAAAACCATACAGAGTCAGTGTCAGAGGAAGATCCAATTCTAGGTTTGTGTAATTACAAAACTTACATACCAGGATAGCACTGCATTGCTTCTCTTGAATGTTGTCTAGTTAGAACCTACTTTATTGATATCTGAGTGGTCAAAAGGATGTACTAGGGTAAAATATTTAGACTTAATAAGATAATTTAGCTGAGCATATGGTGGCTAGAATATAGATTATATTCCTCAAATTCTCAATCTTCCCATTTCTTTGTTTTTAAGTGTCATGAGTCAGTTCCAACTCACACTGACCCTGTACAGGGTTTCCAAGAAGCAGCTGGTACGTTTGAATATCCAGTCTTGCCGTTAGTAGTGCAGCACTTAACCTACAGCACCACACTTTAGACATCTCCTAGTTTGCTCTCTGACTCTTTCTTGTACATTACTTTCTGTGACCCATGATCTTACTCTTTGGAAAGTCCTTCCATGTCAGTTAAATCCCACAAGTTATTGCCTCTGAAGTGAACATTAAGATATGTTCTTGAAAATAACTAGTTATTTTTTTTTTTTCCAATTTTTTTCTTGCTTGTCTATATTTGGAGCTCTGGTGGTTGCTTTACTGACTGAATAGGGAATTTTAAGATTGACTTGTGGCTTTGTAAATAATACAACTTAAACAGAAAAATTTTCAAAATTTTGATTTTAATATATTTCTGACTAATTACACATGTTCCTGTTCATAACAAAGATATTATCTGGGCAAGTTGTAAGCCTGGAAAAAAGTATTTATTTGCCCCTCTGCTCTGCCTATTTTCCTCTCTCTTAATAGTGGTTACTTTGGGATCATTTGAAAAGTAGGCTGATGTGAGAAGCTCCACATCTAATCCAAATTCACTGCTGCGGAGTTAATTGTGATTCACAGAGATCTTAAAGGGCAGAGTAGAACGGCCCCATAGAGTTGTGAGGCGGAGCATGTTTATGGAATCAGACTTCCTCATCTTTTTCCTGTGGAGTCACTGGTGGGTTCAAACTGAGGACCTTTCAGTTAGCAGCTCAATGCTCAACCCACAGCAGGACCAGGACACTTTAGGCATGGGAAGACAGTACTCTTAAGTTGCATTTTACTTATTGGACTGTCTCACATTGTCTGACCTTTATGGAAGAAAGCTTGAGGGCACAGACGTAGCTATTGCTAAACTTACTTCACAGCGTAATTTCTTAAAATTGTTCCTATTGGTTTTTTCAATTCAGAGAGGCCCCAAGTTACCATACCTTAATTACCTTATATTTCAGGCTGAAGGTTGAGAAAGTCTATATTAAATAAAGCTAAATTCCTTTCACTTTTAGCATATGGTCTAGGAATAGCATTGATATTAGTCACTGTTGTTGAACTTTGTTTAAATTACCAAGGAACCAATAACACATACTGAATTCGTGCTTTTCTCCTCTTATATAATTTCCCACAGAGTTACAAATTCAGTAGCACATCACCTGTCCACAAAGGATTGAAGATAATTTTTGCAAATGGTTTTTCATAACACAACAAGGGACACTAATTTTTTTGCTTCTGTTTTCTGTGCTGTTGTCACAAGTCTGTTTAGTTGCTTTCAGTTTCTGCATTGTTACAACTGATTTCTCGGTGATTGTTGCCCATTTTGGTCTTGTTGTCACTAAATTTTATGTTTACTAATATGTTAAGGGTAAAGAAAACAAAAATCCTCACCACTGGACTAATGAATAACATCATGATAAATGCAGAAAGGATGGAAATTGTCAAGGACGTAATTTTGTTTGGATTAGCCACCAATGCTCATGAAAGCAGCAGTCAAGAAGTTCAATAACATTTTGCATTGGGCAAATCTGCTGCACAAACCTCTTTAAAGTTTTCAAGAGCATATATGCCAGTTTGAGGACTAAGGTGCACCTGACCCAAGCCCTGGTATTTGCAATAGCCTTATATGCATGTGCAAGTTGTACAATGAATAAAGAAGACTGTAGCAGAATTGAGGCATTTGAGTTATGGTATTGGGGAAGAATATTAAAAGTACCATGGATTTACAGAATAACAAACAAATCTATCTGTGCTGGTAGTAGTACAACCAGAATGTTCTTTATAAGCCAAGATGACCAGAATTCATCTCTTATACTTTGGACATTTTATTAGAAGGGATCAGTCCCTGGATGCTTGGTAAGGTGGAAGGTCAGCAACAAAGAGTGAGAACCCCAGCAACATGGATTGGCACAGTGGCAGCAGCAATAGGCTCAAGTCTAACAACGAATGTGAGATTGGCACAGGACCAGACAGTGTTCCATTATCTTTTGCATAAGGTCACTGTAAGTCGGAACTGACTCGACAGCACCTAACAACAAACAACTAAGTACATTAAGGTACTTAAAAAGAAATCTAAACTTATACTGATTTGTTGTTGTTGTTAAGTGCTACTGAATTGGTTCTGACTCAGAAGCTGGTGGGTTTGAACTGCCAAGCTGGAGGTTGGCACTAGTAGTCCAGTGCTCATCCTCTAGCACCACAGAGGAAATAATTTATTATCGCTTTTACACATGGTCTGGTCATAACCAGAACAGGGTATTTGTGAGGTTATATTGTGCCAGGAACCTGGGCTCACTCTACTAAGTTACTGCATCCTCTGTAGGGGGATCAAGATAGTTCACACCTGATCTGTATTATGTCCAGTGAGATAGTGACAAGAAGAAGAGAGTCATGGTCCAAAAGCTATACAAATCACTAATTGATCAGAAGTTGGTCAGAAAGTCTCATCAAATGGACTACATGGTATTGGGAATTGTAGCCTTTATTCTCATTGATGATGTAATCAGGTAAAAGATGATGTTTTTGTTGTTGTTGTTTTCCTACAGTTATTTGCTTCATTTAAAAAATAGATACAGAAAATAGCTATTGGATGACTCTAGAAGTTTCTTTCCTACCTTCTTACCTGCTAATATGAGAAAAAAATAAAGATCAGTGGTAGCTTGAAAACCATGTTTGTATACTGAACACAATGCAGTTTCTATTGTATTTGCATTATAATATTTATCTCTAAAATATGAATATTTTAAATTCAAGTTAGTTTTATTTGGCCTTTTAGCCTGAATTATTACACAAATGTAATCGTTTGTCATTGAGTCCGTTCTCATAGCTCACCATACATAACAGAATAAAACAATTCCCAGTCTTGTCCCATCCTCCACATCCTTTGCTATGTTTGAGTCTATATATATTTTTTTAATGTTTTATTGTAAATTGTGTGATTGTTTACATGGAAGAACATTAGCTTTACATTCATCTTATCATATATTGTTTCATTGCCATGGTGACAATCCCCTCCATGCTTCATCAAACAACCAAAGTTACACCCACAAGCCTGTCCCTCAGTTGTCAGCACACAGTCTCTCTCCCTCTCTGAGTCTAGAATCCCCAACTGCTCCATCTCTCCACGTCATCATCTATTTGAGCCTATTTTTATAGGCATTGTGTCAATCCATTTCTTTGACTGTCTTACTCTTTTATGTTGACTCTTTCTTTTATCAAAAATGATGCTCTTTTCTGGAGACTGGTCTCTCCTGCTAACATGTGTAATGTACATATACCAAGTATCACCATCCTCACTTCCAAAGAGCATTCTGGTTATGCTTTCACCACATATTTGTTCATTTTTCTGGCAATTCAGATATATTTATTATTTTTTGCCAACACAATTATTCAAAGGCATCAGTTTTCCTTCTGTTTTTGTTATTCATTATCTATCTTTCACATGTATGAGTACAAGTAAAAAATTATACACACTAAGACTGTAGAATTTATTTTAATCAACTTTTAGAAAATAATAAATACATACTTTCTGACATAAACTTCTGTCTTTTCAACTTACTTTGTCCATCTGTCAATACACTATTATATTCCTTTATTGAAATTTTTTTTAGTCTGAGTTTTGAGTCATGAATGTACCTCTGTCTTCATTTCTTCATCAGATATGAATCTTCATCCTTGAACAGCTGCCTTCAGGAGACCAAGTAAGTTAAAGTCTAATGGAGCAAGATCAGGACTATTGTGATGCATTAACATCTCAAAATAAAGTTTTTTTCAGCATGTGGAAGAAGTTTGGGGATGCACATTATCACACAAGATCATAATTCCCTTGAGTTTAATCAGATGTTTAGGTTTCAGCTCTTCAGTATTCATCTCTCACTAAGATGCACTGCTGATTGTTGAACCTTATTCCTGATAGTGTTCCAATACCAGCCCTTGAGAATGAAAAGTGTAAGCATCAATTTTCCAGCTGATAATTTAATTTTGAACTTTTTCTTGGTCTGTGATTGGGGATGTTTCCATTCCATACTCTGCTGTTTACCCTTTTGCTCATAGTGATGAATTGATGTCTCATCACCAGTAACAATTTTTTAAAGAAATATTTACCTTCCTTCTTGTTGTTTTTTGTTAAGTTCCATCAAGTTGTTTCTGACCCATTGTGCCCTTGTATAGGGTTTCCGAGGAGCAGCTGGTGAGTTTGAACCACCGAACTTGTGGTTCAAATTCACCTTGCAGTCTAGCACATTAACCCACAGGGCCATACCAGGACTCCCAGCTTCCTTCTAATATTGTCCAAGTTTTGTTTGCAGATGTCCACATGCTTCTGTTTATGTTCTACCATGAGTTGTTTCAGTAACCTTCTTACATAAACACTTTGAACCCAAAGTCTGCCACAGATTATTTCTTAGCCAGAGCCATGGCTGATTTACAAATGATTTGCTACTTAATCCACTGTCACTCATTTATTCCACAGAATAATTTCATGGGCATGTTCAGTGTTTTCAACATCCATGGGTGTGGACAGGCATTTTAAGATAAACGAAATGTGGGTAATTTCTGACTCACTTTTGTATATGAGACAACTGAAAATATCATGGTTTGGGTGAGACATACCTCAGTCTTCAAACTAATATCTTTGCCTTTTAATACTTTAAAGAAATCTTCTGTCACAGATTTACCCAATGCAATATGTCATTTGATTTCTTGACTGCTGTTTCCATGGATATTGATTTTGAATCCAAATGGTTCAAGAAAGATATGAAATAACATATGTAAGTAAGTCTTTTTTTTGTCCCAGTCACAGACATTTTATTCACTCAAGGTACATCCTTCTTGGCTGGAAATACCACTAAATTAAATTCTTTCTTTCTTATGAAGTTCAATATTAAAAATAGAGTAATTGTGAAATTGAGAATATAGGTGGGCTTTATTCAATTTACCTTTTGTTCTGTAAGTCTTCACCCAAATAATAATTATGGGATGCTGCTGTCACCAGGGATAACCAGTGTTTTTGCTTTCTCAATTCTTTTAGGTTTCTACTTCTACCTATGTTATCTCTAGGGCTTGCTGCTATCTTCATCCTCACTGAAAAGGACTTTTATCTATTTAGCGGCACTAGCTTTAGCATAAAGAAAAAAATTAGACATAACAGTTGTAATGAATCCCATGATAAAATGTAAGAGGTTTTTGGAAATATAGTAAGTGGTGAAAGTCTGGCAAAATTGTTAAATATAACATTTATAACTCAGGCTGAAATGTGGATTATACTTATCAAAGACAAGAACAGAAATAGTGTTCATTGCCCAGGTAATCCCTGATTTATGATGGAGTTCTATTCCACAACTCCATTGCAAACCCATTTTGATGTACTTGAAATGTCTCATTTTTTTACTTTTCACTATTATTGCCTTTTATTTTCAGTACCTTTATAAATCTGATATTTGGGGGTTATTGTGAGGATGTTTCAATCAGAAAATTACAGGTTGCAACATTGTGTGAAACACATATTGCTAAGGTTAAGTTGTAAAAAAAAAAAAAAAGACAGTTCCACATAATTCACAATAAAAAGTTTAAAAAAAAAAAAAAAGGACAGTTCATGGCAACTCAAATACATCATAAGATAGTTATTGTTGTTGAATGCCATTGAGTCGGTTCTGAATCACAGTGACCCTGTATAGGGTTTCCAAGGAGCTGCTGGTGAGCTTGAACCACCAACCTTGCAGTTCAAATGGCATTGCAGTCTGGCACAGCAACCCACAGCGTCACACCAGGACTCCAGCCACCTGTAATTAAGAAACTTAGACATTGAGCATTTATATTATAGACATTTGGGTTAAATGCAGGTATTACTGTAATGTGGGCCAGCCAAGCTTATTGTATAAGGTGTACCCTTTCACATTAATATACTGTAATACAGGTAGAATGGACTCTTTAATATTTCAGAGCTTGATAGTACCAACATGAGAATATAATACATTTCCTAAGTTTACAGACACAAAAAACCACAAAAATCTCTTAGAGCTCCAATATCTTCACCTCTGAAACAAAGCTATTAGATTTGATCGTTTCTAATTTCCTTAAGTTATACATATCTGTAATTTCTATAAAATGAAAATCATGAGTTTTACAGATAAGTGATTTTAAAATGTAGAAGTGAAATGATTGAGGAAGATAGGATGCATAGATTGCGGAGAGGAGGAAATGAATGAAATCTGCAGAAAACAGAACAAGGATTTAGTTGATTATGCAAGAGTTACAAAACCAGGACCCTCTTTAGTCCTCTTTAGTCTGCATCTCAAAGATTCAAGATGGATGCACCAATGTTATTACTCTCAGGCAATGATTCAGTGGCTGAATTGTTTATATAATGCTCTATCTTTGGATGCTTGAAAATCTCTAGAGTCATCAGATCCTGCTCACATGGCTATGCCTTGCTTGTTATGCTATTTTTTGTTACTAGACATACTATATCGTATTTATTTACCCACCCTGAGATATATTATTCAGTAAATCCTTCCCTGGACTCCAATTCTGTCAAAATTATTTGAATTCAGTTATGTACTCCCAACTTACCACCCTCACCTCTCACTTGCTTTTTAAAGCATCTGCAAGCTTCATCATTTTTACTCCTTCCTCCCACCTCAGCCTTGGAAATAAAAAGTGAACCAGAGTGGTCTTCATATTGATCCCATAACATCTAATGTGCCATTGCTCTTCATCTTGAAGCGCTTCCCTTCTCTGAGTCATTTGTCTCTGGACTCACTCTCTTATGTTGCAAACAGTACTTACTGACCTTGGGGATTAATCTTTTGTTGGTGATAAATTTTTAAAACTGACTGAAGTTCAGGTGCTATAATTTATGACCGTGGTTTACTTCAGTCAGATCTGAGATGATATTATTCCTTCATAAAAATTCCAGCATATATGTGCTGCAAGCTTGTATGTCTCACCAGAATTATTTTCCTCTTCAGCAACTTTTGCCTCTCCAGGATGACTCCCTGTTGGTTCATAGACTCACAGGGCATTTATCCTTTCTACTACCCATTATTCTTCCTAGGGCAATAAAAAGTCTTTGTGCTGTACTCTAGTATTTGGTACTAACAGCCTAAGTAATAACAAAAAGGACTGGATTCTAGTTTTGGTTCAGAAATGTATTGATTTTTTTCAACATCAATTAAGGCCCTTGTGCTTATGGCTCATGTTGGTTTTGTTTCCTTATCAATGAAGTGGGATAATAATAATTGGCCATCATATTGTATAGAATTGTTATAATGAAAATACCAGTTCTATACGAAAAGAGTTTGAAAATAGGATGATAAGTATAAATAGTTGCTGTTGTTAAATGCTGTCGAGTTGGTTCCAACTCATAGCAATCCTGCCTAGGGTTTCACAGAAGCAGCTGGTGGGCTTGAACTGCTGATCTTGTGATTATCTTAGAGCATTATATCAGGACTCCAATACAAACAGAATAGCAGCATAGTAGAGCACATGGCACAGATTTAGGCATGTGATAAATATTGAATGATTCATGTATTCAAATTAATATTGCTTTGTATATATTCTTAAAGTCAATACAAATTTTATACTATATCCTTGCGTTTAAGTCACACAGAAGTCCCATCTGCTAATTAGTAGACTGTATGGAGAAGGAAATAAGGTTCCTGATTTCTGGCCTGTGTCACTTAAACCGTAGTTTATGGACCATTTTTTCTCATTAATGCATACACACTTTGCTTGTGTTTAGCTTCAATAATAATTACTGCCACTGTAAATATATCTCAGTGAGAGAAGACAAGCTATTTTGCACCCTCATAATGCTTCTGCGGATAAAAAATATGAAGAAAGTAAAATCACTTTTCTCATTTAACTTTAACTTTCAGAGTAATCTAGGCATCCTCTTGAGGTTTTGGAGTTCCTGTTTGATGGAAAATGTTAAGTGCTCAACTATCAGATTGAAAGGTTGGAGATCTGAACCCACTCAGAAGCTTCTCAAAAGACAGACCTAATGATCTTCTTCTGAAAGGCCGCAGTCTTGAAATCCTATGGAGCAGTCATTTTCTGCATACGTAGGGTTAAGATACATTGGAATCAACTCATCTGTAACTAATCACATCAGATTTAATTTCTCAAGCACATATACATTTTCCTTTTCAAATATTATAATGCCTTCAAGTCAAAATATTCTTTATTTTATATAATATCATTAGTATTATTAGGCTATATCATTAGTATTATTAGGCTATCATCAGCTTTGCAGGGGGAGGGGCTGAGGCAGGGGTGGTGCAGGTGTGTGTGTATGTTGTTTAAGGGATCAATTTTACTACCAATAGCGTCTGCAATTTACAAGCTTTCAGATTTTTCTGTGTTCTTATCTCTACCTCAGATTATTCCTAAAATCAGAAAACTCTCTCATGTAATTAGCATGATCACTGGTGCTCTTGTCTGCAAACTTGGCAAAAACCAAGACCAGAGACAATCATTAACAACTTATGATATGCAGACAACACAACCTTGCTTGCTGAAAGCAAAGAAGTTTTGAAGCACTTACTTATGAAGGTCAAAGACTACAGCTTTCAATATGGATTTCAAATAACAAATAGCAAAAATCCTCACAAATGGACCAATAAGTAACATCATGATAAACGGAGAAAAGATTGAATTGCCAAAGACTTCATTTTCCTTGGATCCACAACCAATGCCCATATTAGCAGTAGTCAATAAATCAAATGACATATTACACTTGGTGAATCTGCTGCAATAAACCTCTTTAAAGTATTAAAGAGCAAAGATGTCACTCTGAAGCTTAAGGTAGACCTGACCCAAGCAAGACTTATATGTATGTGAAAGCTGGACAATTGATAAGAAACCCCTATGAAGAATGGCTGCATTTGAATTATGGTTCTGGCAAAAAGAACAAATAAATCTGTTGTGGAAGAAGTACAACCAGAATTCTACTTTTAAGGCAGCATGGTGAGATTTCATCTCATGTACTTTGGACAGGCTGGAGAGACCAAAGTCTGGAAAAGGATATAATGGTTGATAAAGTAGAGGGTCAGTGGAAAAGTAGAAGACTTCAAATGAGATGGATTGACACAGTGGTGACAACAATGGGCTCAAGAACATCAGTGATTGTGAGGATGGTGCAGGACCATGCAGTGTTGCTCTGTTGTTCATGGGGACGCTATGAGTCGTAACCAACTCCAAGGTACCTGACATCAAAAACAACATATCTAATACAAACATCTCATTCAAGAGAGATGAAATTTGTTTTTGTTTTTTTTAATCCATCAGACATTTTTAAGCAAGTAAAACTTGCAATAAAATATTCTATATAGCCTGTGTAAAATTAGACAGTTTCCAACAAGTAAGACAGAATATAAGCATAACAAATATTAAATATCTTTGTCTCTGAGTATCTTTTTTTCCCTCATACTAACTGTATTAGATGCCTAGGGCTACCATAACAAAATTCTACAAATGAGGTGGCTTTTAAGAGCAGAAATTAATTTTCTCACAGATCTGGATTTTAGAAGTACAAATCAACATGTTGGTTGGACTGTATTCTTTCTAAAGACTTTAGAGGAGGAGACTTTTATGTCTCTCTCAGCTTCACAAAAATGTTCCACACATTTCTTGACTTGCAATTGCAGAATAACTCTTTACAGTAGATCTACAATATCAAAAGGTTATTGGATCCTCCACTTGATGGCAGTTACATTTGATGGTGGTACTATATGCCATGGAGTCAGTTCCGACTCATAGTGACCCTGCATAGGATTTCTGAGGCTGTAAATCTTTACAGGAGCAGAAAGCCTCATCTTTCTCCATTGGAATCACTGATAGTTTTGAACTGCTAACCTTGAGATTAGCAGCCTGACTCATAACCACGACGCTACCATAGCTCCTTTTTTCACTGGAAGAGTATGTTTGTTGAGGTAATCAATTGGTTAAATAATGTTTTAACCAATTGGATCATTACTTGGTTAAAACGTTATCTGATAATGTTTTAAAATAAACACTATTTTATATTCTAATAGATAAAGGACAAATAAGTATAGTATATAAAGGTATGCACGACACGATACATTCAGTTTACCAACAATCTTTGGTCCTCACATGGATTCAGGGACCCTTTGCAATGGCCACAGCAGTCTGTGTGTATGACAGATTTGAAGACTGCTGCCTTCTTACATACAAACATTTGGAAACTCTTGAAAACAGGAGCCACCACCTGTATGCTATAGCATGTGCAATTTCTTCAGGGGCACTATGTTGTTAAGTTGTTAAGTGCCGTTGAGCCATTTCCAACCCATAGAGATCCTGTACACAGATTCTGAGGAGCAGCTGGTGAGCCTGAACCACCGATCTTGCAGTTCAAACCAACTTTGCTATCCAGTGCATTAGCCCACAGTGCCGTATCAGGAATCCATATCTTGATATGTTTTGAAACAAATGAAAAAAAAACAGATCACATATATATCCTCTTCCAAGCATTTGTGATTTATTATGTAAAACACTACACAAATCAACTATTAAGGGAAAATTTTAATATAGAGTTTATTTTATGTAATGGAAACACTAAAATATATGACTCTGTATTCTAATAATAATATGAAATAACTTTAGAACTTTATAATCGTAAATTAGAGGCAGTCACTAGTAACCTAGACACCACCCACGTGCTTAGACTTGGAAGAATGTGCTTCTTTCAGCCTATGTAAACTTAGAGAAATAAGATATTTATGAATCTATACCCAAACACCTTGAAATGCTCTAAAATACTTTGCATGAAGTGACCACTTAACTTGCCATAATCTCACCTGGGAGATTTCAAAATAAAGGACTAATTCTCCTTTGACCATATTACAGGAACATTTAGGCCAAAGATGCTACAGAATGATGGTTTCCTAGGAAGGAAGATACAACAAAAATCAATAAAAAAATGTTAAAAAAATGAAGAAGAAAAAACATTTTATTTTTAAACAAGCAAAAGAAAAATTGAATGTTTAGAATTAAAATGATTTTCTGTTAACAATACCTCTGAAATTATTCTTGAAACAGTGTTGGTTGTTTCAAATACTGTTTAAAATTTAAGACTCAAGAACATTTAAGATCCATCTATTTAAGTTATACTTCTTGTATAGTGCTGTGGGTTAATGCGCTACACTGTACAGTTGGTTTGAACCTCAAGGTCAGTGGTTCAAGATCACCAGCTGCTCTTCAGAAACCCTAAACATGGTCACTATGGGTCAGAATCAACTCGATGCCACTTAACAACAACATTTAAGTTGAAATACTGGTATGACACTGTTTAATGAGCGTTCGTTTGTGGTTCAAATCCACCAGTCACTCCTTGGAAATCCTATACAGGTTTACTACAAGTCAGAACTGTCTCCAAGATATTTAACAGGAACAACAATTTAAGTTTGTAAACAAAAACCATTAATGGAAGCAAATAAGGTAACTGACTCAAAATTGGATAAATTGACAAAATAAGAAAAATAAACTAATGAAACTAAGCTCATGATTTTACAAGCTGAACACTTTTAGACCACAGGAAGGTTATAAGGAAAAAAACACAATAGAAGTGTCCACGTTCTGATAGACTGAAGGGAGTTTTCAATAAAGGATGAAAGTACTGGGGCCTTTACTGTGAGGAATCATGGAAAAAAAACAAAAAGATCATACTGGTCCTGTATTCAGAATAACCTACCAGCCCAAACTTCTGAAAAGCAAAATGCTCCAAATTAACCCTCATGTCTTGTTCTTGATTAGCACATTGAGGAGAGTCATAATTTCATTTAAGCTCTATTTTTGTTTCTACAGCAATTTAGTTTTTACAATCTTGCATACCAAACCCACTCTAATCAAATATTAACATAGTTGCAATAAGTGTGATATTCCTATCATCTTCGGTAGAAGTCACGCCTTTTATGCTCTAAACCCATATTTGATTCCAGGAGAATACACTGAATGTACAGTCACTATCACAGTATGGTACAGGACTGGGCAGTATTTTGTTTCATTGTACATGGCATCACCAAAATCCAAAGGCTGTCTCTATGAGAACTAACAGCAGCTTTTCTTGTTGCATGAAGACATGTTTTATCCTTCACCTTATAAATTTTCTTTACATTGTTTTCCAATTGACATAATACATAAATCCTTCCTTTCCATTTTCATGTAAGAGGTAAAGGTACTTTTACATGTAATAGAAACCCACTGCTGTTAAGTTGATTGTGATTCACCTATCCTATAGGACTGCTCCATAGGTTTACAGAGACTTTCAATCTCTATGGAAGCAAATTGTCTTAGCTTTCTCCTGCTGAGCAGCTGATGGGTTCAAACAGACTACTTCTTTGTTTAGTAAACCCACCACTTTACCCTAGTGCTACAAGGGATCCTTGAAGTAGACATAAAATGGGATAAATTAAGAAATCTCTCTATAACAAAAATTCACAGTACTTGCTTCCCCAGTGATAACTTATAAGAGATCCTTGGTTCTATATCCCGTGTTAGTTTTTATCACTGTGCTTATGTGGTCGGTCAGATGATAAAGCTATCTAGTCAGTGAAAATCAGATTATGCATCACAGACTTTCTACCTAAATTGCTCCAATATCCATTGTGTCCATAGGAGAAGAAAACGCTCAACTAACAAATCCTGTATCTCTCTTTTTTAAAAAAAGTTTTTATTGTGAATTGAGTGACAGTTTACATGGGAAAACATTGGTTTTACACTCATCCTATCGTATTCCATTTCATTACAATGATTGCAACCCCCTCCATGTCCTATTTCTCTTTTGAAAAAAAAAAAAAAAGAATGTAGTTCTGACAGAGCCATTGCAATACCTTTGTCACCAATGAGAAAATGTGTTTCTGTTTGCAGAGCACCTATGGACACTAAATACTGTAATAACATCTTCTTTAGCCTTTGTCCCTGACATAGGTGCTGTTTTTTTGCTTTTTGTTTTAGTGCATTCTATCTGCTACTAAGTATTTCACAATTGTAGATTTATGCTTTATAGCAGGGGTGGGGAACGTCTGGCCTACGGGCTCCCGAAATAATTTCATTTGGCCCTGCCAAGGCAACTTTTAAATTGATAATTTTATATGGCCCACAAATGATTTTATAAATATCCAATAGCCCTTGCTATAAAATGGTTTTCATTTCTGCTTTATAGTTACCCTGTTTCATCCTACCCTGCTGGCAAATTATTATTTATTTATTTTCAACATCAAAAACTTCATGTGGAAGGAAAGTCCTATTCAAATAGACATGAATAACATTGTGTTGTTTGACTATTTTATCTGTATATTGTTTATCAGTTAATCTTTCAATAGCCTTATTCTCAAGAGACTAGTAAATAAAATGCCTTTATTTCTACTAGACCTCAAAAGAGTTGTATGGGTTCTAAAGTAAAACTACATTTATAAAAAACCCTGACTTTGCTTCTCATGGTGACAAAACTTTCGTCTTCCAAAGTAAAGTCATAAGCCAACTTTAAGTTAAAAAATGCACACAATTCTGGACATGGATAGCTATTATCAACATCTAATGCATGCATCATTTCTTAAGCTTCTTTTACTTAAAATAAGCCTTTTACTTCAGAACAAATATCTTGATTAAGAGAAAATGAAGAAATTATATTTCCCACTGCAAGATCTGGCCTCATTAAAAGGCAAAAAAATTCAGACACGGAAAGAAAATATTTTGTATTTAGATCACCATTTCAAACCCAAACTCACTGTTGTCTAATTGATTCCAATTTATAACAATTTCCCAGACCACAAAATCAAATTGAATTGAACCCGAGTCATAGAGACCTTACCCACTAAAATGCTGTATGAGACCAGCTAAGGATATGCCTTTGAATTATGGTGTTGGAGGAGAATATTGAAAGTACCATGGGCTGCCAAAAGAAGCAATAGATCCGTTTTGGAAGAAGTGCAGCCAGAGTGCTCCTTAGAGGCCAAGATGGCCAAACTTCGTCTCTCATACTTTGGACATATTGTTAGGAGGGAACAGTTGCTGGAGAAGGATATCATGTTTGGTAAGGTGGAGGGTCAGAGAAAAAGAGGAAGACCCCCAATACCATGGATTGGCCAAGTGGCAGCATCGATGGACTCAAGCGTGGCAACAGTAGTGAGGTTGGCCCAGGATCAGGCAATGTTTTGTTCTGCGGTCCATAAGGTCGCTCTGAGTCAGTACCGCCTAGATGGCCCCTAACAACAACAACAACAACAACAACAAGAAGGATATGCTAGCTCCTCCCCTAATAGAAGTCACTAGATGGCACACAAAAACAGAAATGAGATGATATAAATAGTGATATGTAAACTTGTATGCTTTTGGTTTTCCAACGTAGCTCAATAGGATTGGCAAGTTGTTACAATTTATCAAGCCCATAGTACAAGCCATATTAAAGAAAAGGGAGGTATTTAGCTTTCCATCGTGACTGTGATTTATAAATGCACAACTTGATTTCCTTCCAAGAAAAAATGGTGTTCACGTTAATTTAATCTCACGACTGCATGAAAGTTTTCAGGATGGGGTTTAGTTTACCCAGGAGCAAAGGCTACCATGATCACTCTCAGAAAAGTGTTTGGGTCTCCCACATGCACTCACTTTAAATGTCAATTTATAAAAGAAGTTCATCATGCCTTAGAGAGTTGACCAGGCTTTCATTATGTACATCAGTCAGTATCAACTGGGGCAGTGGAATGTCACGATGTGATTTTGAAAAATGAACTGCTGTGGTTTGCAGTTTTCAATAATGACCAAATAGTCTTTTCAAACCAAATGTCCTAGTAAAACAACTAAAGTCTTTGAGCAAAATAAATTTTAAACACTGTCTTTGGGGCAATGAAGACCTGGCAAAATTGAATGGGTTATGAGGTGAAATTGAAGGGGAAAATAAAAACTTTAAATGTTGGTAAGCCAAGAAGCTGTATTTCCTTGAGCATTTGCTGATGCTGGCAAATTTAAATTGCATTTTGTTTTCATGATTTTCAGATCCTCCAGCATCTTTCTTACTTCATGTTCCACTGCTTTTACCCTGGCTCACACACTGTGATAGGCACACTGGTTTATCTTGAATATTTTGTTATTGCGCTATTAATCATTCGGTCAGAAAAATATTTTTAAAATTCATTTATCCATTCTTTCCCATCAAATCAATAAGACCTTACCTCATAAAGCTAAAGTAATTATACTAGGAATCAAGTCTGTGAAAAACAAAATGGTTATTAAGTGCCATTGAGTCTGTTCTGATTCATAGCAACTCTGTATAGAGTGTTGAGACTAAATCTTTGCGGGAGCTGAAACCCTCATCTTTCTTCTGAGAAGCCACTCGTGGATATGAACCACAGACTTTATGGTTCACAGTCCAGTACTTAATCTAGAAAGCCACTGCACTTCCAGAAAAACAGAATTACCAAATAATAAAACAAGTATCTGCTTATTGAAATAAATGATCACCCATAGTGACTGAACTCTCTGCTTTAGTTATATGGCTTCAACTTAAAGTGATGAAACATGCCAACCATATTTCATTATTTCCCTTTTGTTTTACTATGTCATACAATGGCTTCCATAAAAAAGCAAGGATTTGTCATCTTAAACTTATTAAGATTTACCCTAGGGAAAATGATGAATCATAATCTAGTTATGATGACAATTTTTGCTTATTAATATCTAAAGATAAAAGAACAAGGTCTCCAATTTGTGTATTGGTACATGATGTGAGTAAGGAGCTCTGGTAGCGTAGTGGTTATGAATCAGGCTGTGAACCTCAAGGTCAGCAGTTCAAAACTACCACCTGTTCCATGGGAGAAAGATGAGGCTTTCTGTACTGTGGTATGAAGTACTCATAGTCCTTGTTGTTCAGCGCCTCTGAGTCAGTGCAAACCCGTATCGTCCCTGTATAGGGTTTCCAAGGAGCAGTTGGAGGGTTTCAGCCACTGACCTAGTGGTTCAAACTGACCTTGTGGTCCAGTGCATTATCTTACAGCACCACATCAGGTGGCGCATGGATGCCTTCCTCTTTCAGGAACTGTGCTCAGTCAAAGAAAGCTGCTTTATCCAGCCTTCCCCCCTTTCTGTGCACAGTCCACATCCAATGACTTGCTGGTCCAAAGGCTACAAATACTTAATGTAGTATAATCTGAAGCATTATGCTAGATCAAGATTTCAGTGTAGGATCTTTCGAGGACTTCATTGTAACTGCATCATAGATCAAAATTTGCCTTTCCACAATCACATTACCATCACTTTTTATATATTCTGTTTCTGAAGGTACTTCCTAATTAACTTCCTACAGATAAATCATACCTTTAACTCTTTCTAGAGAACCGTGCCTAAGAGAGTTGGTGCAAGAAATGGTCCTAAGAAGAAGACATGGCAATGAGATTTGGAGAATGAATTGTCTATTGGGCATATGATAATGAAGTCCTAAAAAACGGGTGATAGATTCAATACTGATCATCCTTGGTATGCTGTAGGGTAAAATTGTTATAAACTTCACCAGTAGCTAACTGTATAGGTTGTCACTGAAATGGGATGTACTTACTCTCAGTGGTTTGAGTGAAGTGTGGGAAGAAAATAAATTCAAGGAGGAATCAGATGACTTGCTAAATGAAATCAGTGTATTGAAGGAAGACAATGAAAAGTGAGTATAATTAATCAACAACTGAAGGCAAACTATAAAAGTCAGAAGGCCTTTCTGAAGCATATGAAGAGAACTTTATCTCCTATTACAAATAGCATAAAAAGTTGAGAATTAGGCTCAGAGCTTAATGTGATAAGCAGTTAATCTTTAGAAAAGGTCAAATCTGTAATCCCAGAAAGGCTTTCAAGTCAAGTTATAGCCTTAATTTGGAAATGGTTGTTGTTGTTGTTAAGTGCTGTGGAGTCATTACTGACACATAGCAACCCTGTGTAGGGTTTCCAAGGAGTATCTGGTGAGTTTGAATTGCCAGCCTTGCAGGTCAACCTGACAATGTGGTCCAGAGCATTATCCTGTGGCACCACACCAGGGCTCTCTGTAATGCCTTACAGACTTCTAACTCATTCTATTTAATGTTACAGAGACATGTTTACATTTCTAAGTTCATGTTATGAGTGCTTAGTCTCCTGGTGTGGCACTGTAGGGTAAGCACTGGACTGTGTATCAAAAGGTCAGCAGCTCAAATCTACCAGTTGCTCCTTAGAAACCCTGTATAGGGTGGCTATGAGTGGGAATTAACTCTATGGCATTTAACAACAACAATACATATGTAATTTGAAAGCATCTGACATGGACCTTATGTGATTTAAGAGAATCATAGAAACATAAAGAACGATATCTCAGTTGAGGAAATGCTAGAACTGCTAAGGGGTGAAAGAAGCTATTCATTAACCCTGATGTAGGACTTGGCCACCATGGATTAACAGGAACTAGAAGAATATGAACGTAGCTTCAACATGAGGATTCCAAGTCAAGGAGAATTCAATATAAAGTTTGATGATGATGAGTTTATTGATGTGTGAACACTCTACTGCATACAACATACAGTGTTCTGGCAAGAACATAGAAAGATAGTGATAATTTATTGTTAGGATGGCTCTATACCATTCATCTGTCAGTTGTTGTACTGTGGTGGCTTCCATGGTGCTGTGATTCTATAAGCTATGCCACCAGTGTTTTAAATACCACCAGGGTTACCCATGATGGATAGATTTCAGCTGAGCTTCCAGACTAAGACAAACAAGGAAGAAGGAGAGATGGACTCCTTCCAAATATTTACTCATTGAAAACATTATGAATAGGAGTGGAACACTGTGAGCACCAGAATATTGAAACTTGACAAAGAACACCAAAATATTTTCAGATATAGTGCCAGAAGATGAGCCCTCATATCAGAAGGCACTCAAAATGTGTCTGGGGAAGACCTGCCTCCTCATTTAGAGTTCACTGTGATGACATGACTGGAATAAAGCCCTCAGGACTTCATTTGCTGATGGGACATGATTCAAAATTAAGAGAAACAGCTGTCAATATCCATTAATAATCAGAACATGGAATGTATGAAGTATTAACCTCAGAAAATTAGAAATTGTCAAAAATGAAATGGAATGCATAAAGATTGATATCCTACACATTAATGAGTTGAAATAATCCAGTGTCCAGATTATTTTACAATCTCATGGTTTACTATGCCAAGAATGACAAATTGAAGAGGAATGGGGTCACATCCATCATCATATACCTACAAGGAATACCAGCTTATACCATTATATTTAAATGTACACCCCAACTACTAAAGACAGTGATGATGAAATTGAAAAATTCTACCAATATCTTCTGTCCGAATTTGATGAAACATGCAGTCAAGGTGTATTGATAATTACTAGTGATTGGAAGCTTTGGTAGCAAAGTGGTTACCAATCGGGCTGCTAACCTCAAGGTTGGCAGTTCAAAACTACCAGCCGTTCCATGGGAGAAAGATGAGGCTGTCTGCTCCTGTAAAGATTTATAGCCTCAGAAACCCTGTGCAGGCTCGCTATGAGTCAGAACCAACTCCATGGTACTTAACAACAACAACAGTGATTGGAATTCAAAGGAAATATAGAAGGGAATTAATTGGAAAATATGGATTTGGTAATAGAAACTCTGCTGGAGATCTCATGATGGAATTTTGCAAGAACAATGACTACCTTGCTGTAAATATCTTTTATAAACAACATAAAAGATGACTATACACATGGACCTCAACAAACAGAATACAAAGAGATCAGACAGACTGCAATTGTGGAATGAGACATTGGTAAAACTGCATATGAGCCAAAACAAGGTTGGGGCAGACTGAAGCTGAGGAAAATTAAAACAAGTCCACAATAGTCAAAATATGACTTTGAACAAATGTTACCTGAATTTAGAGATCATTTGAAGAACAGATTTGATGGATTCGACACTAAAGACTGCAGACCAAAAGAATTGTGGAGTGACATAGAGACTATCACACAGAAAGAAAGCAAACGTTCAGTAAGAAGGCAAAAAAGAAGAAAAAACAAAATGGATGTCAGAAGAGACTCTGAAATGTGCTCTCCAGCATAGATAAGCAAAAGCAAATGGAAAAAATGAGGAGGTAAAAGAACTGAATAGAAAATTTCAAAGTGCAGCTTCAGAAGACAAAGGAAAACATTTATAAAGAAATATTCAAAGACCTGGAGTTACAATACCAAAAGAGGCGAGCTTGCTCTGAATTTTTCAAGCTGAGGGAACTAAAGAAAAACTACAAGTCTTGACTTGTAATATTGAAAGATTCTATGGGCAAAATATTGACTTATGCATCAAAATGAAACATTAAAAAAAAGATGGATAGAATACACAGAGTCACTGCACCAAAAAGAAATTGTGGATGTACAACCACTTCAAGAGATAGCATATGATTAATGATACTGAAGGAAGAAGTCCGAGGTGCATTGAAGGCATTAACAAAGAAAAACATCTCCAAGAATTGATGGAACACAACTGGATGATTTCAACAAACTGATGTGGCACTGGAGGCACTCAGTCATCTATGCCAAGAAATATGGAAGATAGCTCCACGGCCAACTGATAGGAAGAGATACATGTTTGTGCCCATTCCAAAGAGAGGTGACTCAGTGGAATGAGGAAATCATTGAACAATGTCATTAATATTGCATACCTGTAAAATTTTTAATTAAAAAATGACTGCAACCATGCATTGACAGGAAATTGCTAGCAGTGCAAGCCAGATTCAATAGAGGACATGGAACAAGGTTTATCATTGGCTGAAATCACAGAATATAAGAAAGATGTCTACATGTGCTTTATTAACTACACAGAGGCCTTGAATCATTTGAATAATAACAAGTTATGAACAACATTATGGAAAATGAGTTCTGGAACATGTAATTGTGTTCATTAGGAACCTGTACATAGGCAGCTGTTTCAAACACTGAAAGGGAAATTAGGGAAAATGTGCATTCTTTAACCATAGTTATTCAATCTGTATGATGAACAAATAATCCGAGAAAATGGATTATATGAAGAAAAATGTAGCATAAGGAGTGGAGGAAGACTCATTAACAATATGCAGATGATAAAACCTTGCTGAAAGTGAAGAGAACTTGAAATACTTACTGATGAAGATCAAAGACCACAACCTTCAGTATGAGTTGCATCTCATTATAAAGAGAGAACAAATACTCACCGTTGGATCAATAAATAGCATCCATATCAATGAAGAAAAGATTGAAATTGCCAAAGACTTCATTTTCTCAGATAAACCAACAATACACATGGAAGCAGCAACCAAGAAATCAAATGACGTATTGCATCAGGCAAATCGGCTGTACAAGATCTCTTTAAAGTGTTCAAGAGCAAAGATGTCACTTTGAGAACTAAGGTATGCCCAATACAAGCCATGATATTTTCAAAACCTCATATACATGTGAAAGTTGGATAATGAATAAGGAAGATCATAGAAGAATTGATGCATTTGGATTATGGTGTTGGGGGAGAATATTGAAAGTACCACGGACTGCCAAGAGAATAAACAATTCTGTGTTGGAAGAAGTACAGCCAGAATGCTCCTTGGAAACCAAGATGGCCACACTTCATTTCTCATGCTTTGGGCACATCCAGATGGACCAGTCCCTAGAGAAGGACATCATGCTTGGCAAAGTAGAGAGTTAGAAAAAAAGAGGAAGACTCCCACCTAGATGGATTGGCACAGTGGCAGCAGTAATGGGTTCAAGTGTAGTAATAATTGTTTGCTTGGTGAAGGACTGGGCAGTTTAGTTTGGTTTTGCATAGTGTTGAAATAAGTTGGTACCAAATTGGTAGCATCTAACAACTATAACAAGGAAGGCTCTTGAAAACTTGGAGGAAAAAAATCAAACACTAATGTAGGGTTTCTGACGGGTGATACCTAAATGTAAGAAATAAGATGGATGCAATTATTATGGTGAATGTCAAATTACCAAGCCAAAAGACTGGTCCTACAGCAAACTGGAGATAATTATCATGTTATGATATTTCCAGGGGCAAGTTAGGATCCTTAGTGGTGCAGTGGTTAAAGCATATGATGGTGACTCAACAGGTTGATGGTTCTATCCCATTTGTACTTATGATAACAAAGATGGTTTCTTTGCTTGTTTGGGTAACAAAACATTGAGTGTGTGGTATGCAATCAGTAATATCGCAATGAGTTATTTTCCATCTATACCAAGAAAGAGGTTTTGAATAAGCTTGTATTTGTGAAAACAGGATGCATTTATGGTCTTCTTAAGAGCTATTTTAATTCTTCAGCTCTTTTTGACAATAGATGGACCTTGATCTTCTAGACATTCTGTACATTACATTGGATCAGTTTATTGATGATGTTCTGTCAATCCTGGATGTGTAAGAAGTGGCAAGTACAATACGTTGAAGGCTTTGCTAGGACTTATGCATTCCAGATGTCAGGAAAAAAGTCATATTAAAATTAGGGGTTCTCCAATTCTTCTACATCAATGTATCCTGTGGGCAACCCAAATGCTTCAAGAAAAGAGACAGTCATTCTTGGTTGATGAAGGCATA
This sequence comes from Chrysochloris asiatica, assembly GCF_000296735.1. Lineage (NCBI taxonomy): Eukaryota > Metazoa > Chordata > Mammalia > Afrosoricida > Chrysochloridae > Chrysochloris > Chrysochloris asiatica. The sequence continues at coordinate 30,752,332 of NW_006408529.1, read as the reverse complement.
GTAATTGCATAGTAAGTTACATCCTTTGCCTGCTTAATTCTGGTTTCTCACTACATTAAAATTTGTCCTGATTTAATATTTCCCATTAAAATTCCTGCATGAAAACTGTATTCACAATCTGTTCCTTAAAACTGAATGTTTGAGATCTCCAGGATACCAGTATTTTCTCATGCCTAACAAGCTCTAATAGCGTAGTGGTAACGAATCGGGCTGCTAACCTCACGGTCAGCATTTGGAAACTACTAGCAGTTCTGCGGGATAATGATGAGGCTTTCTGCTCCCGTAATGATGTACAGCCTCGGAAACACTGTACAGGGTCGCTATGAGTCGGAACCGATTCCACGGCACATAACATCATCAACAACAACATAAGTATTAGTAAGGAACTCTGGTAGCATAGTGGTTACAAATCGGGTTGCTAACCTCAAGGTCAGCAGTTGGAAACTACCAGCTGTTCCACGGAAGAAAGATGAGGCTTTCTGCTCCCGTAAAAATTTACAGCCTTGGAAACCCTGTACAGGGTCGTTATGAGTCAGAATCGACTCCACGGCACACACCAACAATAACAGTATTAGTACAAGAGTGGAATACAGCCTGCAGGGCAAAGCTCTGGATGATTGTTTTGAGATTAGAAGCTTCCTAGCATGTTGCAGACTGTGCAGACCCGGTTAGGAGTTTGAGGCCCTGTGGGCCCAAGTGTTGCAGACCATACAGGCCACAGGCTCTGAGGAACAGACTCTAGCCACCTGGCAGTCACAGAAAAATGTTTTTCATCTTAGTGTTCAGTTATGTTTATTATTAAATGCAGACATGAAGCCCTGATATCCACAGATAAATGTGATATTTTCCTAAAAGCCAAGACTGTAAAATTCCAAACAGGCAAAGTTCTTCCCTCAGAGAATTCATTCAAAGTAAATTGGGTGGCTCCCCGGTCTCTGTTCTAAGAACAATAGGACTGCCCTGCCGAAAGGTTTCCAGGTGCAACCCATTCACCTAGGTGCCTCGCTTCTTCTTGCAAACCTGGCCTAGGCAGCCGACACAATGGAAATCCTCCCAATCCTCCTTTTCCTTCCCCCATTAGAGGCTAGGTGCTAAAAGATATGTTAATTAAACTTGAGAAACCAAGTTGCTGTCGTGAGATTCGAACCTGCGAAGCACGATGTAAAGGTGCCTGAATGTCTGGAGAATTACGTATGTTAGCTGTACCTTGTCTTAGTCCCGCCCAGCTTTGTGTATAGTTCCTCCCCTAAATAAAATGGAGGCACAGAACCACCCAGGTGTGCATTACAGCGTGGAGAGCGTGTTATATGGCTGACTAGGCATGCGTGGCTGATCAGCTAGCAAGGGGAACATACTGCCTGCATAGCTAAGATGTTTGTTATGTAGGATCTTATTGCCCTCATGGCGAATATGTTCACCACGCCAGATCTGCGGGACGCCAGTAATGCATCCACTCTGGTTTCAGGGTGTCTCTTTGTCTCTCTCTTTGTGTCCTTGTGTGTATCTCTATATTTCTACAGCTGCCAGATATCCCCACCTCGTGAACCAAGTTCCTATGTCGAGGCGGGTCCCTGGCACCAGCATATTAAATGACCCAATTAATTTTAGAAATTAGATATTTTACTAATATTTTAGAGCAAGTTAATAACACAATCAATATTCTATTATAAATTACAAGGTAAATTTGTCTAAAGAACTATAGTTTTATAGAACTAGAACTAATGACTTAATTTTATTCTTGTAAGTAAGAAATAGTTATGTACTTTCATGGGGGTGAGGGAAAAGATGTTGCCCAATGTAAGTATTATATTATTTAAAATCTAATTTTGCTATGACTTGTCATTATAAGGGATTCTGATGTGAAGCTATAGGCTAAGCACTGGGCTGCTGAACTGCAAGGTTGGCAGTTCAAACCTATCATTTGCTCTTTGGAAACCCTATACAGGGTCGCTATGAGTCAGAACCAAATTCACAGCACTTAACAACAAGAGTCATTATAAATTCCTTAAAAATCGAAAATGCATACAATCATGGACCAGAACCTAGAAAAAATAGGTTGGGCACACTAACTCATAAAAGGCAGTCATGCTGATAAGACACTGCTTAAACTGTGTCTTTAATAAATTGCAAAGAGGTTTTATCTCACTAGGCATCTGGACAAGCAGCACATAACATATACTTGGAAAAAGCGTTGAAAGAGAGGATGAGAAGGAAATTACCATCTACAGATTGAATTTTCTAGTAGGGTGGTGATGAAAGATCTCCCAAGGAGGAGTGTGAAACAAAGGAGTATATTTTCTTTCATTAAGGAAATGATTAAATAAAAATCTAATAGATCTTATTTTTCTTAACTTCTCTTCAACTATGACTAACAGGGTGGAATACTTACACCAAAAGAAAGAAAAAATTCTGAGAACCTAAGTATTTTATACCCGGTAGGTGTGTGCCAGAGTTAGATCCTTTCACCATACTTATTTAAAATGTATGCTGAGAAAATAATCTGAGAAGTTGGATTGGCTAGATGGGTTGGCACAATGGCAGCAGCCGTGATTGTGAGATCGGCACAGCACCTGGGAGTGTTTCATTCTGTTTTGCATAGGGTCACTATGAAATGGTACCTACTTGATGGCATTTAACAACAACAAGAAATCAAATAAAATAATTTGCTTAGTTGATTAATCAATTTGAACTGTTACCAATTAAGATTAAATTTAACCATGACTGTAAGGTTCCTGGGTGAAATAAACAGTTTTCATTCAGTTGGAAACCAAAAGGGTGGTTCAAACTCACCCAGCAACACTACTGAAAAAACATGTCTGACAACTTTCCTGAAAGATTCCCAAATGCAAACCAAATCTGTTGCCCTCCAGTCAATTTTAATTCATAGTGACCCTCTAGGATAGATTAGAACTGTCCCATAGGGTTTCCCAGGTTATAAAACAGAAGCAGACTGCCACATCTTTCTTCATCAGTGTGGCTGGGAGTTTGAACTCTTGACATTTCTGTTAGCTGCAGAATGCTTAACCACTATGCCACTTGGGGTCCTTCTACTCTGTAATATATGATGTCTCCAAAGTCACAAACCAACAATAAAAACAAAGTTAGCAACTAATTTAATTATATGTCTTTGTGTGCTCTCTAGTCGGTTCCAACTCATAGAGACCCTGAATAGGGTTTCCAAGAAACAGTTGGTGGGTTTGAACCACCAACCTTATGGTTAGCAGTCCAGTACTTACAGCAGATAGTAAACCAGTGACTGTAAAACTGCCCCTGAGCAGTTATTATTAATACAGGAGAAGTTCCCTCTGGCGTCTAAAAGAACAAATATAACCACTCTTCACCAAAGAAATAGTCTTTATGCTGAATTTTGTGTGCTTCATTAATTTCCCTTACTTTTTGTTCCTCCCCCACCATATGGATATATATATATATATCCTTAAGCATTTTATTTATCTTTGTTTATGTTATAGGATTCTTGACAGTACACTGGATTAAGTGCTGGGCTGTTAACTGAAAGGTTGGTAATTTTAATCTGCCAATTACTCCGTGGGAGAAAGATGAGGCAGTCCACTTCTGTCAAGACTTATAACCTTGAAAACCTTAAGGAGTGGTTCAACTCTGTACTATAGGGTCACTAAGCCTGAATTTGGGATTTGATTTTACAGAAAAGGTATCTGCTCTTCTTTGTTTTCTTCTCCTTCATTTAACATTATGTTATAAGCATGCTGTTTTGTCTTGTTTATTTAATTCTTGAGTATATGTAGCACATTTACAATAGCTGTTTTGAAATTATTTTTTGCCATTTCCTCATTGCTATCATTTCTGGCTCTACTGGTTTTCTCCTGTCTATAAATCCAAATTTTCTTCCTTACAAGTTTCCTCCAATATTATTGAGTGCTTGATTTTCTTTTTAACTTTTTATTGTAAACTGTGTGCCTGTCCAGAGACAAGATCATAAATTTTCATTCAACAAATCACACATACTTACTTATTGCATCACATTGATGGAATGTAACATCATTCATCCCTGTTTTCTTGTTTATATCCCTCCTTTCCAACCCTTTGAAACTTTGCCTTTGGGTAAATGCTGCCCTTTTGATTCCAAATGGTTGACCACTCTATGGTGTATACTAGTACTGTAATTCCCCGTATATACCTATCACTTGACTGCAAATTGGGTCATGGTTATCATTTCAGTTATGTTTCCCATAAATGGAAGAATATGCCGTGCTCATGGACAGGATGATTTAACATTGTGAAAATGTCAATATTGTCCCAATTGATTTACAGATATAATGCAATCTCAATACAAATTCTAGCGTCAATATTTAAAGAAATGGAAAAAATAATCATCGACTGTATATGAAAAAAAAAATATCCTGGATAAACAAAGCATTGCTAAAGAAAAACAAAGTAGGGGGCCTTTTGCTTCAAAATCTCTTGATTTCTTTTATAGATTATATAAAAAAAGATTATCAGCTTGAGTCTTTCAAGACTTGTTTAAACTCTTTTAGGATGTTTTCAGAGTAGCCTTTATTACAAATTTAGACCAAATCTTGAAACATTACAAATCTGTGCTTCATGTATTTATCAATGTCTGTTCTGCCTCATGAAAACTTAAAAATGTCATGGTCTTGTGTGAGTTCAAGAAATTATTCAACTTATATAGCTGTTATTGATAAAGACCAAAGACTGCAGCCTCCGGTATGATTTACACTTTAATGTAAAGAAAACAAAAACCTTCACACCTGAACCAATAAATAGCATCATGAAAAATAGAAAAAATGATTGAAATAGTCAAGAATTTATTTTTATTTGAATTCACAATGTCTGGGTTTTCTAGAGAAGCAAAATTAGTGAAAAGCACACACACACATATAAAGAATTTTATTTTCAAGGGAATGGCTTACTATTGTAGAGTCCCACGTGTCTGGTAGAAGAGGGAGATAAAGCCTCTCCTGTGTGTTCATTGTATTGGGAGCAGGCCATATCCCCAAGGAAGCATCCCTTCAATTGATTGGCTGCTCAAAGCCACTCATCATAAAGTTAACTAAGCCTGTATTAGGTTTCAACACCATGGGAATAAGCATATTGTAACTGTTAACCATGGGAACCCTGAACTAGTCAAGCTGGCACAGAACCCTTTTTATTATATACAATTAATGCTCATGGAAACTGCAGTTAAGAAATCAAACAATGGACTACATTGGGGAAATCTGCTGAAAAGACCTCTTTAAAGTGTTAAAGAGCAAAGACATAATTTGCTTGACTGACCCAAGCCATGTTATTTTCAGTTGTCTCATATACTGGACAATTAATAAGGATAACTAATGCTTGACTGACCCAAGCCATGTTATTTTCAGTTGTCTCATATACTGGACAATTAATAAGGAAGAGTAGAGAAGAACTGAGGGATTTGAAATACCGTGCTGGTTAAGAATATTGAAAGTATCATGGACTGCCACAAAAATGAGTAAGTCTTTCTTGAAAGAAGTAAAGCCAGAATATTCCTTAGAAGATGAATGGTGAGAATCATTGTCAAGTTCTTTTGACATGTTATTAGAAGTCCCTGGAGAAGGACATCGTGCTTGATAAAGTAGAATATCAGTGAAGAAGAGGAATATTCTCAATGAAAGGGATTGACACAGTGAATGCAACATTGGGTTCAAACATGGCAATACTTGGGAGAATGGCAGAGGGTTAGAAATGTTTCATTCTGTTGTACATAGGGTCTCTATGACTCAGAACTGACTCAAGGCAACTAACAACAGTGACCATATTGTTATTAGCTGCCATAAAGTCAACAACATACAGCAACCCCATACACAACAAAACACAATGTTACTTTGCCCAGTATCACTTTAACGATTATTAGTATGCTCAAGTTCTTTGTTACCACCAGTGTGTATCTGCAGTGCCTCCAACCTAGTGGGCAATGTTCTGTTATAATCCATAGGGTTTCATTCACTAATTTTTGAAAATGGAATGTCAGGCCTGTCTTTCTAGTATGTCTTGGTCTAAACGATCTGCTGTAATCTGTCCACCATGGTATTCGTAGTATTTAGTTTTTGGCATTATAGCAATGCATTAGCCACCACACTATGACAAATGAAGCCTGGTTTTGAATTCAACTTATAATTTCCCTGTAATTGCTTATTTCCTAAAAGTTGATTTTTGCTAAGCATTATGAGAGCTCACCTTCTGCATGTGCAGATTCGTTTTCAAGCAAAAACTCAAGGAGACTCTATGCTGACGTCTTGAGCTTTCTTTGTTTAGCAATCTTTCCACCAGAACTCTTTCCTGCAGTTTAGTGGTTTTAGTCTTCCTGGTTCTAACTTCTCAGTCTCTTTAACTCACTGAGATAACCACTCTTTTCTGTGCTACCTTTTTGCACTGTAGTACAGAAACTGCCTCCAAAAAGACAACTAGAACAACCATAATATTAATCATGTTTATTTTTCCTTCATGAAAAATAATTCTGTATTCCTTGCTGCCCAGTGTCTAAGAATCATCCTTTACGTGTATTTTGGGTAATTTTTCTTTTGTTTAAAGAGTGAGTATTGTTCTATATTCTTTATTCCTCGAGTATAAACATGGAGTTTACAACAGCAAAATATTTTTACTTATAAATTGCTGAAAATACATTGGAATTTGTAAACACACTTTATGTAAGAAAAGGATGAACAAAATGTATGCACTTATTGTTTTTATAGGAGCACAGTGGCTCTGTAGGATAAGTACTAGACTGAAACCCATAAGGTCAATGGTTCAAACTCACCAACTACCCTGCAGAAGACAGAAAGACTTTCTGCTCCTGAAAAGATTTACTGCCTCAAGAACCCTATACAGAGTTGCTATTAATTGGGACAGACTCGAGGACACTTACCAACAACAATTATTTATATAAATGAAAAATATTTCCCCAGCAATTGTTATTTTTCCATAAAGTCAGAGGGCTCTGTCTTGTTTCTGATGTACAGAGAAAATGGAGTTTTGTTTGATGACATACAAAAATGATTAAATTACTGGATTAAGCACAATTGTAGTAGATCTTTTAATTTATTTATTGCCCAATCATTATTCTTTCAGAAATGTTATTGTAAAATCTTGCACCCTTGCAGATAACAAACAAATTTCCTAGGATGGCAAAAGGAATCTGGAGAGATATACCAGTGAGGGCAGCAATTTTCTGATGCCATGATATCATCACAGAATGCTGGAAAGCTCATATGGGAAATAGGCAACTACCTCTATATAAAATAGAATGATCCCAGCGATAACCAGACAGATTCATAAATCGCTTTTACAACAGAAACACAGAAACATGGAAAGGGAGGTCACCTTTTCGATGCCCTCAAGATATACTGAAAATGAGAAAAACGGCAAGTAATTTTGTAAGTCCTTATCATGGAAATCAGATTTGACCAGAAAATGGTTCATGGTCTCAGATTGATGTCCTTTCATTTCTGCTTCCTTTATTGCTGTCTTCTCTTTAAATTTCTGTTTTTAAAAGCAGTGTTATTAAGGGAAGTCTCTTTTTTTTTTTTTTAATAATCATCTTTAGTATTTTCGAAATGGATTTCTTGTTTGGGATATACAGCAGCAGATATTAGTAGCACTATCAGCACTGGACTGTGGACCACAAGGTCAGCAGTTCAAACCCACCAGATGCTGCTCAGAAACCCTATACAGGGTGGCTATGAGTCAGAACCCATTCAATGGCACTTAGAAGCAACAGTATCAATATTCACAGAAGAAAAATGGACACTCATCTGATGTCACATACTAGAGACTTTCCAGAAGTTTCACACGGCTTGCATTACAATAGATTTTTTTTCTCTGAAATAAACTAAAGCAGTTCTAGTACAGAAATCCTTTCCCCCTTTTTAGGATTTTTTTTTTTTTTTTTTTAGGATTCAGCTCAAGAAGCAGCAAACATATTAAGACTTGTTAGCAGGAAGGAATAAGATTTTTAACATAAGAAACTGTGTGTTTACACAGAAGCATTGACCCATCAGTAGAGCTATTATTTCTGACATAGGAGCTGAAGTTTTGTCAGAATTAGAAACCCATTGCAACAGCCTTCAAACAGTGAAGGTGCTAGAAACAGATACCTGTGGCTGCCATCCAAGGACTAAAGAAGCCACATAACTTCTATACCTATCGCTTTTTACTCTACATGCAGGCAGTTGGAGCAGTGCTTTCCAATAGAAACATAATACAAAGCACACTTTTAATTTTATATTTTCCAGAAACCTCATTTAAAAATAAAAAGTAAAACATAATAAGGCACAAGAACACCCATACTTGCAGATAGTACCTACTTGACCTGGCTTCAATGGCTGGCTGATCAGAACTTGACTAGAAGAAGAAAGGGGGGTGGGGGTAAGAGTAACCCTCTACATTTTGATGAACTTTACCTAGACTTATAGATGTAGTAGCTCAAAAAAGGGAACAAATCCTTACAGCGAGGATCACTCCCAGCCCTTCGGTACGCAGGGTTGACAGGGATAGGCAACTTAGACATTGGCTACCCAAAATGGGGGGTCCTATAAAGGCAAGAAGTGACTGGCTTACAAGCTTTCAAGAGGGAGCCTAGTTCCAGATGGGGCAGGGAAGGTAGAATCACCACTGAATGATTTCCAATCTGTTGGGACTGGGATGGTGAAAGGAAGTGGGGCTAAGACTCTTGTGGTACAATAATGAATAGTTGCAATCAGGACTGACTGTGAGGGTAGGAAATATAGAGATAGATTTTTTTTAACAAAAGAAAGGGAATGATTGATTGTGAAGTCCAGGAGCAGAGGTCCCTGGGACCATCAAGTGAGAAGAATGGAGAGCGAGACTTTACCTTGAGAGGCAGTGATGTCAGGGATGGAGACAGAGACTAAGATGTGGACTGATGGAGTGGCTGGGGACACTGAACTCAAGAAGGGAGAGGGACTGTGGGCTGGAGGCCAGGGGGCGGGCCTGTGTAGTGTACCCTTTGGTTATTTGATGATGCATGGAGGGGATTGTAATCATTGCAATGAGTGTAAAACTGATGTTCTCCCATGTAAACCCCACAATAAAAACTTAAAAGAAAAAAAAAAATAAATAAAATCAATTCTAACATGATTGTTTAACCAAAATGATAGCATTTCCAAGTATAACTCATATAAAATTGATAAATATTTGCTGCCACATTAATTTGGACTCCTGGTAACCCCACATATGTCAAAGTAAAACTGTGCTTCATATGTTTCCAGTGGTTGATTTTTCAGAAGTTGATAACCAAGTCTTTCTTCTGTGGGGACTTTGGGTGGACTAAAACCTCTAAATTTTTTGTTATCAGTTGAGCATGTTAACCATTTGTATCTTCCAGGAACTTTATATAAAATCTGCTAGAATATTTTTTCACATATATATGACTTTCAAAATCCACTGTGTATTTTACACTTATGTTGTAGTTGTTGTTAAGTGCCGTCGAGTCAGTTCAGACCCATAGCGACACTTTATAGGTTCTCTAGGAGCATCTGGTGAGCCTGAACTACTGACATTGCAGTCCAAAGGGCTTTGCAGTTGGGCGTGTTAATGCACAGCGCCACACCAGGGCTCCATTTTACACTTATAGAACCCCTAAATTTGTCTAGTCTCTTGATTGGTGATGACTACATACTGAACAGCACAGAGCTAAGGAAAGGGCTCTGCTTTTCTGCAGCAGAGAAATTTCATGTTTCTCCCATGTGCTCCGAAGCAGAAGCAGACAAAGCAAGACAGAAAGAGGATTTCTGCCTCATTTTTGCCTGGCTACACCTCACACCCATGCATACGACTGGCAGATCTAATTTGCCACCAGAACTTTACTGGAGAGGAATCTGGAGAGGAATCTGGGAAATGTATTATTTTGTTTTGTTTTTCAAGCACCTCAGTTAGAAGAATGTGAAACACAAGTTAAGGAAGCCACTCTACATTATCTGGTATTTTCCTTTTTTAAAGATGAAAAAGACATTTGCTGTGGGAAATGAGACATCTCATTCCTAACATCTTACAGATACTTTAGTAGATGTAACTCTTATAAATAAATGGTTTAGTTTCCTTCTGCTCTTCAGCACTTGTAGTTAACCAAAGTCTTTTTAAAGCTTATCTTGGTTTTGCAAGCAAGAACACAAAGATATATCTCTAAAATTGTTTCCTGTAATTGACTTTGTTTTATATTTAGCATATATTGTCTGAGGTTGTGCTCTCCATGGTTGGCTGTAGCAGAGGTCTTTCCTTAATTATGTCTTAGAGTTCTTATTTAAAAAGACAAGCAACCGAAAAAGAAGCCCTTTCAAATTATTTAGCTTTCTTATGACATAAATATATTCTTGGGTCAGTCAATTAAATTTAACTTTATAGCCAATCATTACTAACTGTAATACACAGCATCAATAGAAAAATAAAGAAATAAGATACAGGCTTTTGGTTAAAAAAAAAAAAAATCATATTATGAATATAGAGGAGGTTTTAGAGATAATGTATAATCAACTCACAAGCCACTCTTTAGAAATTCTATACAGGTTGGAAATATTTCAAGAAAGTGAGGCAACACAAGAGGCACTCACTCATCTCTGCCAAGAAATTTGGAAGACAACTATCTGGCCAACTGATTGGAAGAGATCAATATTTGTGCCCATTCCAAAGAGAGGTGACCCAACAGAATGCGCAAATCATCGGACAATCTCTTTGATATCTCAAGCGAGTAAAGTTTTGCTGAAGATAATACAGAAATGGCTACAATCATACATTGACAGAGAACTTCCAGAGGTTCAAGCTGGATTCAGAAGAGGCTGTAGGATGGAGATATCATTGCTGATGTCCAATGGATCTTGACTTGAAAGCTGAGAATACCAGAAGGATGTTTACCTGTGCTTTATGACTACGCAAAGGCTTTTGATTGTGTGGATCATGACAAGCTATGGACAACATTGAGAAGTAGGAATATTACAGAACACTTAATTGTACTTCTGAGAAATTGGTACCTAGACCAAGAAGCAGTTGTTCTAATAGAACATGGAAACACTGAATGTTTTAAAATTGGGAAAGGTGTGTGACAGGGTTGTATTCTTTCACCATACTTATTCAACCTGCATGCTGAGCAAATAATCCAAGAAGCTGGGTTCTATGAAGATAAACGTGGCATCAGGATTGGAGGAAGACACATTAACAACCTGCGATATGCAGATGATACAACCTTGCTTGCTGAAAGCAAAGAGGACTTAAAATATTTACTGATGAAGAACAAAGAGTACAGCCTTTGGTATGGATTGCATCTCAGTGTAAAGAAAACACAAATCCTCACCACTGGACCAATAAACAACATTCTTATCAATGGAGAGAAGATTGAAGTTGTCAAGGACTTTATTCTTCTTGGATCAACTATCAACACTCGCGGAAGCAGCAGTCAAGAGATCAGACAACGTATTGCATTGGACAAATCTGCTGCACAAGAACTTTTTAAAGTATTGAAGAGCAGAGATGTCATCTGGAGGACTAAGGTGCACCTGACCCAGGCCATGGTGTTTTCAATAGCCTCATATGGATGCGAAAGCTGGACAGTGAATAAGGAAGATTGTAGAAGAATTGATGCCTTTGAGTT
>NW_006408529.1:30700593-30739677 GCF_000296735.1 Chrysochloris asiatica | reverse complement strand
ATGGTATTTTCAATAACCTCATATGCATTCAAAAGCTGGACATTGAATAAGGAAGACTGTAGAAGAATTTATGCTTATGAGTAATGGTGTTGGAGGAGAATATTCAAAGTGTCATGGACTGTCAAAAGAACCAACAGATCTGTGTTGTACTCCTTGGAGCCCAAGATGGCCAAACTTTGTCTCTCATACTTTGGACGTATTGTCAGGAAGGACCAGATGCTGGAGAAGGATATCATGTTTGGTAAGGTGGAGGGACAGAGAAAAAGAGGAAGACCCCCAATGAGATGGATTGGACAAGTGGCAGCATCAATGGGCTCAAGCATGGCAATAATAGTGAGGTTGTCCCAAGACTGGGCAGTGTTTCATTTTGTTGTGTGTAGGGTCACTATGAGTCGGGTACCGACTCAATCTCAGTGGCCCATAACAACAACAACAACAATGTAATTTTGTGGAGTTCTGGTGTGGTTCTGTAGCATACACACTGGATTTCTAACCACAAGGTTAGTTATTCAAATCCACCAGTGGCTCCTCAAAATCCCTATATGGGGTTTCTTTGTTGGTGGTGCAGTCAAGTTGGTTCTGACCCATAGTGACCCTATGTACAGCAGAATGAATCACTTCCCAGTCCTCAGAATTACTGCTAAACTTGACCCATATTGTTGCCACTGTGCCAATCCATCTCTGTCGGATCTCCCTCTTTTTCCACTGTCTCTCCATTTTGCCAAGCATGATGTCCTTCTACAGGGACTAGTCCTGTGCTGAGTACAAGAAACAAAGTCTTGCCATCCTGACATCTAAGGAGCATTTTGGCTGTATTTCTTCCAAGACATATTTGTTTGTTTTTCTGATAGTCACTATCAGTCAGAACCCACTTGAGGGCACTTAACAACAACAACCTAAAACTTGCTATGGGAAAGAAATGAATTGTTCAGGCCAAACTAAATAGAGTTTTCTAATAAATTAACATTCAAGAAAGACACTTGTGAACTTTGATTTCCTGAGTCAGCATTTACTTGAGATTCAACTCTGGAACATCAGCAAATTAGATTTTGGGGTTAACTCAGGTGTGATATTATACCCAAAGATTGGTAAATATTGGACCACAAATGCTGTTATGGACATCTGTGCAGAGGTAGTCTACCTTCTCTGGATAGCTTCCTGCACAGTGTCAGTCCATTTGTGACTTCTACAGTCAATACCCCAGGTATGTAACTTTAAGCAAGCTAGTTTATTTCAATGATAACAATATGAAGTCCTGGTGTGGTGCCATAGGATAAGCACTTGGCCTTAAGGTCTGTTTGAACTGCAAGTTCGGCAGTTCAAACTCACCAACTGTATCTCAGAAACCCTATACAGGATTGCTATGAGTTGAAACCAAGTTGGTGGTAATTAACAGCATCAAGATAAATATGTTTTATATTTTATCATATTTTTTAATTGTTGTTAAGTGCCATTTAGTTGGTTCCAACTTATAATCAACCTACATATAACAGCATGAAGCATTGCTTACACCGGTGCCATTCTTATAATAATAGATATGTTTGAGCCCATTGCTGTAGCCACTGCGTCAGTCTGACTCCTTGAAGGTCATCCTCTTTTCCTCTGGCCCTCTAGTTTACCAAACAGGGAGCAACAGAAGATATTTAATGGTTAAATCAGTTCTGGTGGTGCAGTGGTTAGCTTCTTGGCTGCTAACCAAAAGGTTGCCAGTTCAAATCCATCAGCTGCTCAAAAGGAGAAAAATGTGTCAGTATGCGTCTATAAAGATTTATGACTTGTAAACCCCATGGGACAATTCCATTCTGTCCCCCAGGGTCTCTATGAGTCAGAATGGATTCAACAGCAAAGGGTTTGGAGTTTGGGTTTATTTCATTGTTTAATTTTTAACACTACTTTACTTAATGATACCTAAAATTAGTAGTGAAACTTAAAACATAATTTCTTAAATTTTTTGAAATATGGTACTTCTCTTTTGAACTCCATCTTCAAAATAAGGAAAATAAAAAATACTGTGGGAATGTAAATAAGTAATAAATTGCTTAGTACAGTGCATGGTACATACTACACATTCATTGTAGGAAGGTGAGTAAAAAATTATCCACAATCTAATTATACTAAGATGTCCATCCAAGCCCATGACAGATGACAATATTTGAGCATGCACGTTAAATGATTCTTCCCAATAAACGAGTGACAGTTTATTATGTGGCAATTCATATGCAAATCAGCGATGTCAGTGCCTAAGAAATAATCTATGCTAGACTTGGGTTTTGAAATAATTGACAGAAAAGCATTTGGGCATCTGCAAACATAATTTGGACCAATACTCGAAGGAAGGTAAAAGTTTCCTCTTTTTTTTTAATTTTTTTTTTTTAACTGGGGGGCCAAAACTAACAAGAGTTCTCCTGAAGTCTGCACACATTGCTGGTGGTAAAATTTTCTTTTTTAAAAAAAATTATTACTGGTGATGAGACATGGATTCATCGCTACAAGCTTGAGAGTAAATGGCAGAGTATAGAATGGGAACATCCTCAATTGCCAACCAAGAAAAAGTTCAGAAGTCAACCATCAGTGGAAAAATTGATGTTTACAGGTTTCTGGGTTTCTCAAGGGCCAGTATTGGACCATTGCCTGTAAAAAGTTCACCGATCAACAGTGCTCCTTACAGTGAGATGCTCACTGCAGAGCTGAAGCCTAAATTTCAGATTAAATGCAGAGGACTGCTACCCAAGCTCACTGTGATCTTGCACTTCAAGGAATTTAACACACACCTAGGCCCATACTGTTGACACACTGCAAAAACTTTCTTTTGAGGTGTTAAAGCATTCTCCCTATAATTCTGATCTTGCTCCATTGAACTATCACCTGTTTGGTTCCCTGAAAGAAGACTTTCAAGGATGAAGATTCACCTCTGATGAAGAAGTGAAGACTATGGTGGATTTGCAGCTAACATCTCAGTTTAAAGTCTTTTTAAAAATTTAAAAATTTTCTTATATCCACCTTCCTTTTTATTTAATTTCTTTTTTTTTTTTTAAGCTTTTCTTGTGAATTCAGTGACAGTTTACAGGGCAGATCATCAGTTTTACATTCAACAAATCATATACTTTGTTTCATTACAATGATTATAATCCCCTCCATGTGCCATCAATTTATTCTGATACATCAATTCATTTTAGCCCTTTTCGTTTTTTTTTTTTTTTTTTTTTTAAACACTCAAGCATATATAATAATTTAAAAAACCAAAGGGCACATTCTGCAAGTCTGCCTCCTGGATAAAGTCCCACATTCCACTTGTGCTCTTCTCCCTTGATGGTCCTAGGGTCCTCTGTTTCTGATCTGTAAGATTAACTACTCCCTCTATTTTGTTACAAAACTTCTGCCTTTACAATTGTGACGGTCACAGTTAGTCATGGTAATGATTACTCAGTATTGAATCATAAGAATCTTATCTCCATCTCTTAATACCAGACCCATCTAGACAAGATGAAAACTATCCAGTGGGGATTCTATCTTCCCCCCAACATTCTTAAACTAAAATCCCTCTTGAAACCTCATAAGCCAGTTACTTTGTGCTTTTATCTCCCCCTCATTTTAGGTAGCCAATGTCTAAGTTGCCCATCCCTATCTACTCGGTATACAGAGAGGATAGCATTGATACTTGATGTGAAGATGCCTTTCCGCTCTGTTGGTATTTTGAGCTACTACCTCCATGAGTAAAGGTGAAGTTCATCAAATTGTAGCAATTTACCCTCTTTTCCTTAATCAAAAATTGTTTTTCCTAATCTTTCTCTAGTTGAGTTTTGATTATCAAGCCATCGACGCTAGGTCAAATGGGTGCTATCTGCAAGTTTGGGTGTTCTTGTGCGTCTCCCCTCACTTCATATCTGCTGGAGACTTCACTCTCAGCTCTAGCCTTCTGTGGCTATGTCCTTGTCCATGGGCTCATGTGTCTCCAGGTCTCACCACACTTTGGATCAACTTTTCTGGTATTCTTGTAGATGATGGCTAGTGGTCTTTGATCTTCATCAGTAAGTATTGTAAGTTCTCTTCACTTTCAGCAAGCAAGGTTATATCATCTGCATATTGCAGGTTGTCAATGAGTCTTCCTCCAATCCTGATACCATGTTTTTCTTCATATAACCCAGCTTCTCAGATTATTTATTCAGAGTCCTTAGAGTCACTGAAATATCCTTTCCTAGGCTAAGAGTTAAGGAACTCTGGTAGCATAGTGGTTACAGGTAGGACTATTAATCTCAATGTCAGCAGTTCAAAACCAGCCATTTCATAGGAGAAATATGAAGCTTTCTGCTCCTGTAAAGATTTACAGCCTCAGAAATCCTATGCAGGGTCGCTATGAGTCAGAACCAACTCCATAGCACATAACCACCACCAGGCTGAGTTGAGTATTCTTAAATCCATAGGTTTTCTCATTCTTTATGGTGCAGACACTTCACTGGGGCCACACAAAGATGAGTCGCCTTCCTGACTTCTCCTGTACTTAAAGAAAACTGCTTCAGGCTAGGTCAGGACTTCTAGTTGACAGTTCTGATACACTCTATTCTTGAGTTCTTTGGAATTATATTCAAATAGTTTTTTATACAATTACCTATGTAAAAAATGACGTTCTTAATTTGATCATAAGCTCAAGGAGGGAAGGTCCTTTGAAAAGGACAATCTATCTTCAGGGCATGATAGAGATGCTGTCTTTATGCATCTAATTGACATTCAATAGATATTTTCTGGAGGAATGAATAAATGAGAGCAAATGAATGATGATATATATGCAGCTAAGTCTCTAATTTAAAAATATAAAATGAAATTAAGAAAACATTTAGAAATGCATGCAAGAGCTCAAAGTCATGCTATTTAAAACATACTGATACATTTGAGAGCTGCCTTTTCTAATCTTTCTTTTCAAGGATGTAGAGAAACAAAGCCAAGCAGTTTCTTTGTTCTTTTGTGTGTACACAAGGAGGTTACCTCCAGGCTTTCCCAGTTAAAAACCAACCACTTCCCTGTGCCTGTCTCCTCCGGTTCTCTGCAGCCAGGGCCATGTGGAAGCCTTTGTGCTGCCCAGGATTTGCTTACTCTGACTGCCAATGCTGATAAAGGAGTCACTCCTCCACAGTTTCCTTCCCATCACCTAGCCACACTTTTTTCATGGAGACAAGAAGAAACACCTGTATTCTAATGAGTTGTCAAAACAGTGATTTACATTTATTTAATCATAACCAAGATATGTTCCCAGCAACTAGCTATTTAGAGTTGTGTTTGTTTGTTTTTTTTTACATTTAATTTATAACTACAATGATCTTCTTTAAAATTTCATTCTGGCTAGTATTGTGAAAGACAGACAATATTATTCTGGAGATTTTCTTAGTATTAAACAAACAGGCATTCAGTTGCCAAACAGGTCATTTATTGGATATTGTAAAAGATAAATGATATTTGCTTCCCCTTCTGAAGTTAATATTGTAATTGACAGATTTTTCTATATAGTTTTATTAGCATTTTATTGCTTATTTTATATTTGAGGAAACTGCTTTACACTCATTTTAATTAGTTATTTCTCATATACACCAATTACTTTCAGTAATGGAAAGAATAAAGCCAAAAAGATTTTAAAAAATAAGACATCACATATGCATACAAATAAACTTTAATGACTTCCATCTGGGGATTATTACTCAGTATCACAAGTGATTTTAGAGAAATATTGTATGAATGACAAATGGACCTTGATAGTTTTCTTACCTCATCTAGAAGAGAGTGAAATAATTCAGTCTTTAAACATTTTGTAGGTTTATAAGAATGGAGGGAGTCCTGGTGTGGCATTGTGGATTAATACGCTAGACTGCAAAGTTGGCTTGAACCACAAAGTCAGCGGTTCAAGCTCACCAGCTGCTCCTTGGAAACCCTATACAGGGTCAGAACCGACTTGATGGCACTTAACAACAACAGTTATAAGAATGGAGACAGGATCCTGGTGAGGTACTGTAGAATAAGCACTGATCTGCTAACTATAATGTCAGTGGTTCAAACCCATCAGTTGCCCCACAGATACCCTATACAAGGTCACGGTGAGAACTGATTCGAGAGAGTCCTATAGGATAAGCTGTGGACTGTTAATCACAAGGTTGGCAGTTCAAACCCACCAGATGCTTCTTAGAAACCCTATACAGGTTCTGACTATGAATCAGAACTGACCTGACAGCACTTAACAATAGTAACATGAGTCAGAAGAGACTCGGTGCCATTGAACAACAAACAAATAAAAATGAGGAAATCCCTAGGTATTACAATCAATTAGCCTGACTGCCAATTGAAAGACTGGAGACTCACCATCTAGAGCACTTTAGAAGAAATGCCTGGTCTTCTAAATTTGAAAAATCAGCCAATGAAAACCCAGTAGTAAACAGTTCTACGATTACACATATGGGGTCACTGAGTCTGAATTGATTCATGGTCAATTGGTTGATTAAAAAAAAAAAAAATAGCCACCCTGAGTACTATGAGTAGGTGGAAAGTAGGAAAAAATGAAGTGAGATAAAATACATGTACATAATGTGTGACCAAAGTGAGGATAAAACGTTCACTTAATGCTTAAGAATATTGACTTCTGGAGTCTCTAACCTGTGTGTGATTTAGACTTTTATCACTTATTAGTATGTGACAGAAAACAATCCAGTGAAATCTCTTTAAACCTCAGTATTCTCATGTGCACAGTGGAGGAATCAATATCTGTTTCTTAAGGCTGTTTGAGATGGTAAACTTAGCTCTAGCCTATGGTGCATTCTACATAATATTCACTGCTATTGTTGTCGTTAAGTACCATTGAGTCAGTTTCAACTCATAGTGACCCTGGATAGGGTTTCTCAAGAGCAATTGATGTGTTTGAGTCCAGTGTTTACCCTACAGTGCCATACCGCTAACATTATTTATATCAGTCATGCAAAGTTTTTTTCCTGTTAGGTTGTCATTATTGATCTTGGTGTGGAAGGATCTTAAGGTCAGTTTGAATCACAAGATCAGTGATTCAAACTCGCAAGCTGCTCCTCAGCAACGCTACACAGGGTCAGTATGAGTCAGAACTGACTTGACAGCACTTAACAGTAACAACATTGACCAACATTCTCACTCTTTCAACTCTGATATTTATTACAATGTTATTAAACAGCACTGGTTTAAAATAACAAATGATACATTAACTTAATGTTAGTGATTAAACTCTAAAATCCTTAAGCCCATGACTCCATAATTCTTTAACCTATGACTCCTACATCCCTTACATGAAAAGAACCTTTGACCCTTATCCTATACTTTCTTTATTGCACCCTAGTGATCCATGTGACCAAGTATGTCCATGAGGAGTAAAAATATATTTCTATACCTATCTGAATAATTCTAGGTTGGTGCTTGGGAGTGCGCCAAATGCTTCCTGCCTCCTCAAGTGAGCAGATGCTTCCTCTTGTAATGGGCAGTGCTGTATGGGACTTGTGAGGGCCATCACAATTTAATGTGCACTTGATAGCATGCATTTTGGTGCCAAATTAAACCAGGTTTCATGGATGTCATATAACCAATGCTGAGTACCTCAATGTTCTTGTAACATCAGGGTTTTTATGCTATGAAATTCAATTGATAATTAAAAATAAGCAAAAAATTAGTCTTAGCAAGAACATTATCTTTAGACTGGAATATATTCCAGATTAGATAGA
Source organism: Chrysochloris asiatica (assembly GCF_000296735.1). Lineage (NCBI taxonomy): Eukaryota > Metazoa > Chordata > Mammalia > Afrosoricida > Chrysochloridae > Chrysochloris > Chrysochloris asiatica. The sequence continues at coordinate 30,731,959 of NW_006408529.1, read as the reverse complement.
ATCACATCCATGTTTACTTGGTTTTACTTTTGAACATATGTTATATGTTTCCCCCAGCTTTAAGAAATAGCTGAATACCCAATGTATTTTACCTTTTAGTTAGGTTAAACCCATTTTTGCATCAGGCTTATTCAACAACCCATCATAAAAGATTGACACTTTTTGTATTCTAATTATTGGAGTAATATGTTGAGATCTACCAAACCAGGTTATCAAACATACTCTTTTGAATATACTGTTTGTGATGGATATTGGTTGGAATCACAACTCCTTACTTAATATTCAGCCAGTCTTTGTATTTTACACAAAGCCTAGAGATAAAGTGTTAAAAAAATTCATGTGATTTATTGTTACATTATAAACTGTAAGATTCATTGAATATATAGTGTATAAAGTGCATGTGATGATATCCAAATGTTAAAATTAATCTATCTATAACATCTATTTGTTGTTGTTATATGGCGCTGCAGGTGTAATGCACTGGACAGTAAAGTCAGTTTGAACGGTGAGATTGGCAGCTGAAACTCACCAGCTACTCCTTAGAAATCTTATACAGGAATGTTATGAGTCAGATCTGATTCAACAACACTTAACAACAGCAACATCTATTTGCTGTTGTTGCTTTTGCTGTCGGTTGTTGTTGGATCAAATGACTCGTTGTTGTTGTTGTTGTTAAGTGCTATTGAGCTGGTTCCGACTCATAGGGACCCTGTATAGGGTTTCCGAGGAGTGTCTGGTGAGTTTGAACTGCTGACTTTGCTGTTCAAACTGATCTTGCAGCCCAGTGCATTAATCCACAGTGCCACACCAGGACCCACCCAATATGTGTAGAGAAGGACTGCTCCATGTGGTTTTCAAGGTTGTGGCTTTTCAAAAGCAGCTTGCCAGGCCTGTGTTCCAAAGTGACTCCACATGGGTTCTAACTGCCAATCTTTCAGCTAATAGTTGAGTCTTTAACTGTTTATGCCACCCTATAAATCCTAGTGTGGCGCTGTGGGTTAATGCACTGGACTGCAAGTTGTTTAAACCACAAGGTCGGTGGTTCAAGCTCACCAGCTGTTCCTAGGAAATCCTATACAGGGTTGCTATGGGTAGGAACAGACTCAACGGCACTTCACAATAACAACAAATAAGATCTATAACAAGCATTTATTGAATGAACTTAAATTTTGATGGTTACAGTAGAAACTAAAGAAGGAATAAATTGCTGTACAGAGTGTGTCTTTAAAAATGATGGACTCTGCCCATTGAAGCTGGACTCTGAAGAGCAGATTATTAGGTCTTTTGCCTACAGAACTGCTAGTCTTTTAGTTAGCAACTGAGTTCTTGACCACTGCTCCACCAGAGCACCTGCTGGTATTCAGATCAAAATTGTTCATGGACTTTCAATTTCTTACTCACTTCTATTTGCATTTGGCATATACTTTTCTGGTATTCTTGTAGATGAATTTTGAATTTTCAGCTCAACACTTGTCACAAGAAGTGGTTTTCTTATGTTGCCAAGTCATTTTTGGTATCCAGTCCCTAAGTTGACCTTATCTAATTTTCACCTCAACAGCCTTAGTGGTATTATTCTAAGTGACTATGGAATTTAGAATTTAGAGTGAGCAACTGGTGCTGTAAGGAGCTCTGGTAGTGTGGTAGTTACAAATCAGGCTGCTAACCTCAAGGTGGATTTGAAACTGCCAGTGGTTCCATGGGAGAAAGATGAGGGTTTTTGCTCCCATAAAGATTTATAGCCTTGGAAACCCTGTGCAGGGTCACTGAGTCAGAACTGACTCCACGGTACTTAACAACAACAACACTGGTAATGTAGGATAAGCACACATGTTGAAAGCTGGTTTGAACTGCAAAGTCAGTGGTTCAAACTCACCAGCCCCTCCTCAGAAAGATCACTATGGACATAAAATTTGGACATATTATCTGGAGGGACCAGTCCCTGAAGAAGGACATAATGCTTGGTAAATGGAGGGTCAGTGAAAAACAGGAAGATTGGTACAGTTGCAGCAACAATGGGTTTGAGCGTAGCAACAATTGTGAAGTTGGCACAGGACTAGTTAGTGTTTTGTTATGTTGTGAAGAAGGCCACTATGAGTCAGTACTGACTCAATGGCACTTAACAGCAGCAACAACATAAGAAGGTAAATAAATAAAGGAATCCTGGTATAGCACTGTAGAATAAGCACAGAATGGCAAACTTTAAGGTTGGTGGGTCAACCCCTCAGCCACTCCTTGGAAACCTTAAACAAGTTTGCTATGAGTCAGATCTGATTTGACCATGACAACAATTATAGAATTTCAGTTCATACATGAATGGGTTCATTCCAAACAAAGTGAGTTTAAACATATCTCTGTGTTTTGTAGATGGCTTCAGACAGTTTCTCTCAGCAATACATTTGTTTTACACTCATTAGGGTGCCTTTGCAAAGAAGGGACAATCAAGACAGCGGATTCTGAGGTGATCTTCGGGGCCAATTAAATTACAAGGAGAAAGATCAGCTCAGGAGATTATGACATCTATTTTTGTTATTCCAAAGGGCTAATCTTGATAGATTTTTCTCGAAGGACAAAGAATGGCCATGGGGGCTTATTATGAAGAAATTTTAAGAAAATTGAAAATTGCATTGATGATGAAAGGCCTGAAAAGTTGTACTGAGGAATTCTTTTACATCATGACAATGCATGTATTCATTCTTAGATGTTATTGATAGCTGTCCTATGAGAATTTCATTGGGAAATCTTTCTCAATTTATTGAACAGTCCTGATCTTGCTCTTCAGATGTCATTTGTTCCCCAAATTCCTAGAATAAATAAAAAGAACATTGCTTGAATCCCTTGAATATGTCCAAACTGACATTTTGATATGTTGTAAATTAAAGGGCACAAAATTATTTGGGTAAGGGTTAGAGAGATGGTAATACTGTCTTCAGAATTATATAGATCTAGATGGAAGATGTGTCAGGAAATAATATGTTCACCTTCTGACATTTTTATTTAATAAATAGTTCTGATTTTGTAGCAGTACTTTTGGAATTATCCTTGTAAATCTTTTAAAGGTCCAAATAATATGCAAGTTATTATTGAACTGTATGAAATGAAAAATAATTTTAAGAATTTAAAGAAACAGTTTATGTATGTAAAGTATTCATCCATTTATACATCACAGGCAACTTCAGTGAATATACACACACAAGTTGTAAATAATTATGATGTAAAATGGAAATATATTATACTTTTATTGCTGCTAAGTGCCACCTAGTCAGCTCTGTCTCATAGCAATCCTGTATAGTGTTTCTGTGGAGCTGTTGGTGGGTTTGAACCACTGACCTTTCTATTAGCATACCACTGCTTATCCTCTGGTGCCACAGCAATGAATATATACTCAACTTACTGTATTCACCACATAAGCATATATTGCTAGACCAACCTCACTTAATTGCATGTTTGTTTTTTTGGTTTGTTTTTGCCCCTATATTGGTACATTTTCACTTGTTTCTGAAAAGTGAAGTAATTAGAGCTTATTTTATATTGTTCCTTTCCTCTACAAATTTTATCTTTCTGGTAGTGACATTAATTAAGTCATTTCCCCTATCTCTCCCACCAAGGACAATAAGAAATGCTTAAATTCTTCCAAAAGAGTTCTGCAAAACAAAGGTTATTTGGGAGTGTGTTACGAATGAGATGTCCTTAAGACATTTGAGTGCATTTAGTAAGGAATTTACAAGACTATCATTACAGATATTGGGAAAATAAATGAATTTTATTTCATTAAGAATGAAGAAAAACATTCAACCTTTGAGAAGCATAGTTCTCTTCAAGAGAAAATTTAGATGCAGCAATGTAACTTGTCTTAAAAAGAATTTTTAAGAATTCTTTTTACTTGGATTTCCATTTGTGAGATCTGGCATAACTCTCCCAAAGTTGGTCCCAAGACTGAAAAATCACAGTTTATAATTTGCTATCTCTTGAATGGAAACTACTACGAATCCTCAGAGGCCTGTTCATGTATGTCATTGATAAAAATCATAAGTAGAGTTCATAAATAAAATAAAGGACACTCAGTTAAATTTTTACTTCAGAAAATAAGCACATTTTTTAATGTAATTATGACCTATGAAATATTTTTATTTACTAAATTTGGAAATCCACAAATAAACAATCAATGCATTTATAGACTATTGCATTCTCAAGGGAATAGCATTGTGGAAGGGGAGGATTTATATAGGGAAATATCAAGAAAACTTGAGAATTAAATATTATTTGCCTAGTAAGGAGCTCTGGTAGTATAGTGGTTATGAATCAGGCTGCGAACCTCAGGGTCACCAGTTCGAAACTACCAGCTGTTCCGCGGGAGAAAGATGAGGCTTTCTGCTCCCATAAAGATTTACAGCCTCGGAAACCCTGTATATGGTCGCTATGAGTTGGAACCGACTCCACGGCACATAACAACAAGAACAACAACAAAGTAAAGCTAAAATTTTCATGGGATTTCTACCAATTTTGAGGTAATTGGTAGAAATAGCCAACTGAAAAACATTATGAGGAATACCTAAAAGAAGTTCTAGAACTTACTCAGTGAAATAAGCTTCTTATGGAACCTTTGCCGAGTATAGGAACTTAGGTGTAATTCTGAGGCCCATCCAGAATCTTCTGAGGTGGGAAATTCCCACTAGAAAAGATAAGAAGACCAGCATGGAACAGCTGGAGTAACAGAAGAATACTTCTTGAAAGAAAGATTAACAGGAAAAATTCAAAACAAAAGGAGCAGTCTGATTGGCTACTACAAGAACAAGCAAGCTGTTCACTGGGGAGCTATCAAGGAAAGCAGTCAAGTCCCTTCAGAATAAACCCCCCTCCAAGACTGAAACTCAAAGAGAAAACATAAGCAGGCATGTAAGCTTGCTGGCAACCACCTTAGGTTGCTGGTGAGTGGAAGAGGGGAAAAGGCAGCAATGAAGAAATAGGCTGAGTTCAACCACATTCCATAGACTTTTGTTGACCAGGAGATAAGAGAGAGAAGAGGAAGGGCTGGTTGGTCTGAACTGTGGTGAGATCTGGGACTCCTGAGCCTATGTACAAGGACACAGTCATGGAGGGCTAGAGCTGAGAATGAAGCATACAGCTGATATGAAGTGAGGGGAGATGCACAAGAGCACCCAAACTTGCAGATAGTATCCATCTGACCTAGCTTCTTCGATGGCTTGATAATCAGAACTCGCCTAGAGGAAGATAAAAAAAAACAAGTTTTGATAAAGGAAACAAGTATAAATTGCTACAATTTGATGAGCTTGACCTACACTCATGGATGTAGTAGCTCAAAATATCACTAAGAGGGCAAGAATCCACATCAAGTACTAATCCTCTACCTCTGTGTAGAGAATAGATAGGGACAAGTAACACAGACATTGGTTACCTAAAATGAGGGGGCAACAGAAGCATGAAGTGACTGGATTGCAAGGTTTCAAGAGAAAGTTTAGTTTAAGAGCTTGCAGGAGAAGATAGAGTTCCCACTGAATAGTTTTCATCTTGTCTAGGTGGGTCTGATGAAAAGAAATAGGAATAAAATTCTTATGATTCAATAGTAATTGTTACCATCACTAATTGCTACTGTCACAATTGTAAAGGTAGAACTTTTGTAACAAAAGTGGGGGAGTATTTAATCTTACAGACCATAAACAGAAGACCCTAGGACCATCAGGGGAGAAGAGCAGGAGCGGAATTCAGGATCCTATCCAGAGAAGCAGTGACACCAAAGATGGAGGCAGAGAAGAGGACACGGAGAGAGAGAGCCTCTAGCTTAGGACTCTGGACTCATGGAAAGAGAGGGACTGGGTTCTGGTGGCCAGGAGCCAGGCTTGCAGAATGTGCCCTTTGGTTGTTTAAATTATTGTATATTCTTGAGTATTGTTGTGTATATCCACCCCCCCCTACACACACACACACACACAAAAAAAAAAAAACAGCAAATACTATTGAGGAGATTATAATTACAATGAAACCAATGTAAAACCAATGTTCTCCCATGTAAAATATCACTCAATTCATAAGAAAAACTTAAAAAAGAAAGAAAAATAAAGGGAGAAAAGATATGTGACTCTCATGTTGTCCCTTGAGAAAGATTTATAGCAAAAGTTACAATGATATTCATGTTGTTTAATTCAAAGACTATTTTTTCAGTTATCCTACTTGATCTTTTAGCGAAGACTATTCTTCCCTGCCATCACACTTTATTTTGCTTTTTCTGATCTCTGAGAAATCTCTTTTTCTGTTTTTCTTCTTTGCACTGACTTGGACATCTCTTCACTTCACATACTCATTCAATAGGCTGGTGATTGGAATTTAGAAAGTTGCACCTTGGATAAAAGGTCCAATTGGGAATTACCTGCTACTGAAATCCCTACAGAGTACAGCATTTCTCTGATATATATGGGCTTGACATGAGTTAGAATCAATTTGACAGGAACTGGTTCAGGAAAATCTCTTGGATTCTACTCCCTTGAATTCAAATTCCATTAATATATCAAGAATTCCAGTATTCTTTTATTTTTTCTTTCTAGATTGTCATGGTTTAGATTCATTGTGTTCAAAACTGAGCATATTTTACCCTTCCTGACAAACAAACAGAAAAATGATCAAACAACCTTGTCTTTCAGTCTTCATTAGTCAATCAGTAGCATCATCATCCCTTCAATTATATGACAAACTGATATTTACCCTGTTTTCTTGCCTACATCTAAACAATCACAAAGTCAATTTTAAATTTATTGCAATATCCCATAATGAATTTTCAGTTTCTACTTCATTACAGCCAGAATGCTCCATGGAAACCAGGATGGCCAGATTTCATCTCTCATGCTTTGGACATAGTATCATGAGGGACCAATCTCTGGAGAAGGATATCATGTTTGGTAAAGTTGAGGGTTGGAGTAAAAGAGGAAGACCTCCAAGGTGATGGATTGGCACAGTGGCAGCACCAATGGGTTCAGGCATAGAAACTATTGTGAGATTGGCCCAGGACAGGGCAGTGCTTTGTTCTGTTGTGCATAGGGTCACTGTGAGTCAGTGCTGACTTGATGGCACGTAGCAACAACAACAACTTCTTTCTGCACACTGGGGTTGTCATGAATCAGAATTGATAAGCACAACACACAGTACCACATCCTCTCTTTGCATTTCATCTGTTGTCGTTGTTGTTAAGTGCTGTGGTGTTGGTTCCAACTCACTGTGACCCTGTATAGGATTTTCCAAGGAAAGTTTCATCAAATTTGAACCACCAACCTTGCAGTTCAAACCACCTTTACATTCCAGTGCTTATCCTATACTTGAACCTTTTTGTTGAATTCCTGTAGTCTTAAAATAAAGACTTCACCCTCAACTTGTCTTCTAGGGACTCCAGAGTTTGGTCCTACTGCCATTCCAGATTTGAATTTATGCTTGCCATGTTTTCAATGATTTCAAGTGCCATATTATTTTTTTGCCAGAGACCTTCATATTGGATTTACTTTACTTGAAATATCAGCAGTTCCCATGCTCTAACAGCTCAAATTCATCTTTCAGGTCTCAGAGGAAATGGACGTTCTACAAGGAGAATTTTACTCGATCTGAGGGTAGAGTGGATTTCCACAACATTCTATATCCACATAGTCAATAATTTGGTCAATATTTGGTCATGATGGCATTCCAAGTCTGTTTTGCTGAGTGAAAACAACAGAAATGGACTTCAGAAATGGACCAGCCCAAAGTCTTCATTCTCCTGAGTAGTCAGATGTCAACTGTTTACATGACAAAGCCATGTGATAACCTGATTTCTCCCTATGGCTTTTGAAGGAATTGTGGTCCTAAAATCTGAATGGATGCTATGAGAGACACAAAAAGCTGATAACATTCTTTGTTCCACTGCCAGAATTTTCAATGCTTGACTTTTAGTTCCACTTATCCAACTAACCATTACATTACACTAAACTTTTTTATGGGAGGATTATATCCTCGTCACTTCTGTTTATTGGCATGAAATTTTCTATTTGGGTCTACTTCAAGGATTACTATACTTAAATTCCATTTGGTATTAGCATTTTTTGAGATAAGAGAAAACATAGTGCTATAAACACTAGATTGCTAAACACAAGGTTAGCAGTTCAAACCTACTAGCCACTCAGCAGGAGGAAGAGGAGGTTTTCTGCTTCCATAAAGATTTGCAGTCTCTGAAATCCTGTAAAGGGTTGCTGTGAGTTGGAATTTACTCAATGGTAACTAGCAACAACAAAAATACAAAATGAGCCACTACTGTTATCAGTTTTAAAATACTTGTCACAAATATGTACTGGAAAAAACCCCCACATAAACATTGAAAATATGGAGCAATTGCCTGCTAAATCTTTGTTGAGTATTCATGTGGGCTAGGGACACATGGAGACTGTACGTTATATGTAGACAAAGTATGTGGATATTCTGCATTATAGATCCAAAGCCCAATTCATCATGACTAGAGTTTGTTCAGCCAACAAAAATAGCTGTGAAAATAATATTATAAAAGACAAAATGTTAAAGTAATAACTCTTTCATTTTTTTTGTTGTTTTATTTTTAAATCTGTCTGGCTAAATATTGTAACATTTGACTGCAATATAATGTCTTACATTTTTATAATTACTAGAGGGGAATGATATACATTTATTTTCAAAAACACCTTTCTCCTCTTTTGTGTCCTTGTTTTGATTTTCCCAGTGCACTCAATCATTGTCTGGACTGTGTGTTGATGCTGAAAACTATCACATGACAAAAACTCTTTTTTATTAAAGACAAGGTCTTATTTCAAAGTGAGAAAGTAATTAGAAAGCTGACAGGAATTCCTCAGGGTACAATAGTGCTTGTAATAAGAAAAGTGTACATCATCGGAGTCAAAGGGCTTGGCCTTAAAAGCTGAGAAATGCTCAGTTTCTCTCTCAAGGACTGAACCCAGAGGTCCCTCACAGCTCTACTGGAAGCTCATTGTTCCTTTCCCTGCCTAAATATGCCAATCAGCACCTATCTGATGCCTTGCTGCAATACTTATATTTAGGTAAACCCTGAAGTATTTACCCATTTCCTTATGGCTGAGGAAAGTCCCAATACAGGTACGTGAATTAAATCACTTACTTGTACCTCAAATCAAGCATGAAGTTCAAAGTTATTGGAAGTCATATATTATATGCTTGAACAGCTTCTTCCGTTTCAGAAAATACTGTATTTGACTGCTAGAAGAAAGAAAGGACAGCGAGTGCTAAGTTCACCTCTGTCTGCTGGCGTTGTCCTGATAGTTTAGTTAGCAATCCTGGGATAATTCCAAATGTCAAAAGAGAAAGCAGGGAAGATAGTGCAGTGATTCATTCCTAAACTCTTATTTGATAACTGAAAAGAAAAAGAAAAAAAATGGATGAAGAAATACAAAGATTTTTTGCAGTAAAAATATGGATGTATCTTAGTTGTCTGGGAATACTTTGTCTTAGTTATCTAGTACTGCTATATAACAGACATATCACACGTGGATGGTTTCAACACCCAGAAATTTATTCTCTCACCATTTAGGAGGCTAGAAGTTCAAATTCATGGAGAAAGGTCCTTGTGTCCTTTCAGCATCTGTGGACCTAGCATTCCTTGGAGATCTCCACGTATCTTAGATTTAATCTTCCTCTGGATACAGTAGCTTCACAGTGCAAGAACTCCAGATTCAAAGGACAAACTGTACTCCAGAGTCTTCTGTCTTGGTGAGATTAGGTTGTGTCTTGAGACAATCTCATTTGAGATATAAAAGGAGAGACATGAGCTGAGCTCAGGGAAATCTATTACCACCAAGATAGAAGAGCCAGGAGTAGAGTGTGATATTTGGACCTGTGATGTTAATGAGGTAGATTTCATATAACCTCATTAACATAATAGAAGTGAGGATTTACAACAGGATAATTACATCAGACCAGGACTTATCACTTCAAATCATATACCATGGTGGTGGTGGTGGTTATGTACGTGGAATCGGTTCCAACTCATAGTGACCCTGTACAGGGTTTCTGAAGCTGTAAATCTTTGTGGGAACAGAAAGCCTTGTCTTTCTCCTGTGGAATAGCTGGTAGTTTCGAACTGCCGACCTTGAGGTTTGCATCCCAATTAGTAACCACTACGCTACCATAGGTCTGGTACAATAGCTGACTGATTGGAAGAGATCCATATTTGTGCCCATTCCAAAGAGAGGTGACCCAATGGAATGCAGAAATCATCGGACAATCTCTTGGATATCTCATGTGAGTAAAGTTTTACTAAAGGTAATACAGAAACAGCTGCAAGCGTGCATTAACAGAGAACTTTTAGAGGTTCGAGCTGGATTCAGAAGAGGCCATGGAATGAGGGATATCATTGCTGATGTCCAATGGATCTTGGCTGAAAGCAGAGACTATCAGAAAGATGTTTACCTGTGCTTTACTGACTACACAAAGACTTTCAGTTGTGTGTATCATGACAAGCTATGGACAACATTGCAAAGTTTGAGTATTCTGGAACACTTAATTGTGCTCATGAGGAATCTGTACCTGGACCAAGAGGCAGTTGTTTGAACAGAACATGGGAACACTGAATGGTTTAAAATTAAGAAAGATGTGTGACAAGGTTGTATTCTTTGACCATACTTATTCAACCTGTATGCTGAGCAAATCATCTGAGAAGCTGGGTTATATGAAGAAAAACATGACATTAGGATTGGAGGAAGACTCATTAACAATGTGCAATATGCAGATGATGCAACCTTACCTGCTGAAAGTGAAGAGGACTTAAAACATTTACTGATGAAGATCAAAGAGCACACAGCCTTTGGTATGGATTACATCACAATGCAGAGAAAACAAAAATCCTCACCACTGGACCAATAAACAACATTCTTATCAACGGAGAAAAGATTGATGTTGTCAAGGACTTCATTCTTCTTGGATCAACCATCAACAGTCATGGAAGCAGCAGTTAATAAATCAAATGATGTAATGCACTAGGCAAATCTGCTGCACAAGACTTTTTTTTAAGTGTTGAAGAACAAAGCTGTCAGCTTGAGGATTAAGGTGTGTTTGACCCAAGCCATTGTATTTTCAATAACCTCATATGCATGTGAAAGCTGGACAGTGCATAAGGAAGGCCATAGAAGAATTGATGCTTTTGAGTTATCGTATTGGAGGAGAATATTGAAAGTGCCATAGGCTGCCAAAAGCACCTATAGATCCATTTTGGAAGAAGTGCAGCCAGAGTGCTCCTTGGAGGCCAAGATGGCCAAACTTCGTCTCTCATTGCTTCGGACATATTGTCAGGAGGGAACAGTCGCTGAAGAAGGATATCATGTTTGGTAAGGTGGAGGGTCAGAGAAAAAGAGGAAGACTCCCAATGAGATGGATTGGCCAAGAGGTAACATTGATGGACTCAAGTGTGGTAACAGTAATGAGGTTGGCCACGATCGGTCAGTGTTCATTCTGCTGTGCATAAGGCTGCTATGAGTTGGTACTGACTCGATGGCACCTAACAACAACAACAACAAGTTATGACTACAACATTATTCATCCACTCACATCTAATACCTTCTGTCTGTTAGTAATAATTTTGAATTTGCATAAGGCAAAATTGTTGTTAAGTGCCATCATCAGTTCTGAGTCATAGGAACCCTGTATAGGGTTTCCAAGGAGTGGATGGTGGGTTCAAACCACCAACCTTGTGCTTAACAGTCCAATGCTTATTCTACAGTGCCACACCTGGACTCTATATTTGGTGTAGTCACCGTCATAAATAGCAGAGATAAAAGGAAAACTATATCTATAACTGTTGTAGTTTAATATGATTGAACAAACAACCACAAGATTTTAAACATTGCAATAAACAATACTCTTGAGTTCAACTATTAGTGCAAGAAAAGTCATTATTGAGGAGCTGATGCACAAGGCCTATATTTGCATGAGGCCCATTGGTTTCCAGACAGAGCTACTAGCAACTATTATACATAAAAAAGGAAGAAGATGATTTTTCTTATTTATGTTTCTTTCGGTACCCTCAAATTCTAAGGAAAAGGGTTGTGGCTTTTAGGAATTAATTAAGTACACAGTCAGAATAAAACCAAAAACATACTATCGTTGAGTCCATTTCAACTCATAACAGCCCATAGGACACAGAGTCGAACTGCTCTTTGGGGTTTCTGAGGCTTTAAATCTTTATGGAAGCACACTGCCTCACATTTCTTCTTTAGAGTGGCTAGTCTGTGCAAACTGCTAATCTATTAGTTAGCAGGCCAAAACTTAACCCACGGTGCCAATATCACAGCACTACCGCATCTTTATAGCATGTTTCTTGTTTGGTGTGTCCTATTTCCGCTCTGCCAACAGTTGGTGTACAGACGCTATCATGAAATCAACCCCATAGGGACATCTCCCATCATTTACATGGGAGATGTTACATTGGTGTGTTGAGCTCGTACCTCAGTGTTCTGAGTAAAATTGTGGTGACTGGCCCAAAGAGAAAAATAATCTTCCTTAATACCTTGGGCTCTTTCTGCTTTGTTGTATCTATTGAGGATCCCAGGGGAATATCTGTATGACAAGATGTATGGCACATTTGTGCTTGCTCAGTTTTCAATCACTTCTCTAGCGCCCATCCACATTCTCCCTCTCCCTCTCTGTTTCCTTTTCTCTTTCTCTCTCTCTCTTTTCCTTCCCTACTGCCCTTCCCTCTCTCACACACACAAGTAAGAAAGAAGTAGATTGTGTTTAAAAGTCTATTTATTATAGAGAGGCTTGAAGGAGTTGCGAATTCCCACTTAATGCACTCAGACAAGGGAGGATTTTTGGCTTGTGAAGAAGATAAAAGGAAATGATGTATAACCTCCACATGCCTTTCTTTTCTCTCTCTGTCATTTCTTATACTTATTAAATAGCTATACTGAACTGAATACTGTGAGGGGAACCCAAATGTATTAGTTTCCTAGGGTTGCTATAGCATAGTACTGCAAGCAGTGTGGCTTATTACAACATAAATATATTGTCTTGCAGTTCTGGATGCTAATTAGTCTGATTTCAAGGTGTCAGCAGGGCCATATTCTTTTGTGTGTAAGTGCAGCAATCTGCTTATCTTCTCACAAGGCTATCTTTATGTGAGTCTCTGTATCTCTTCTTCTCTTTTGTAAGGACCCCATTCAGATCAGACTAGAGCCTATTCTATCCCAGTATGACCTCATATGCAGGCTCACACTCTATAAAAGTAAAATTTGGAGATTTATTGAAAATTCAGATAGACCAGAAACATATCCAAACTCACAGAGTGAAGAATGCTGTTTCACCGGACAATGAAAAAGCAAGCATTCTTTTACAGTTGTAGCAGTAACTAAAGCTACACAATCATGATTGAACTGAAAGACAGGGGAGATAATAGAGGGATATTTAAAAGCAGGAATTTAGAAGAAATAGGTGAATAACATGGGGGGCATAGTGGCTTTGTACGATAAGCACAGGACTGTGAACTATAAGTTCGGTAGTTTGAAACTACCAGTCTCTCCTCAGGATAAAGATAAAACTGTCTGCTTTTGCCAAAAATATGTAGCCTTGGAAATCCTATACAGCCTCACTATGAGTTGGAACTGACTTGGCAACACTTAATAACAACAGGAGAATAAGATAAATGTGGGATTCCATGATTGGTTAAGGATACATAATTACAAGTGTACATGCTCTTCAGTTTTATTATAGGCAGGTCACAGGATAAAGGCAGGAATGATTTTTCTGGGAACCTGTGACCAAAACTGCTTTATCAAATGTGTCTGTTCCTGGAGGTCCATTGTAAAGAAGATTTATTGAAAATTCTGTGCCTCAGAACCCTGTGGGCATAAGCTATCAACCCTTCTTGCATCTGCTTGACCATAAAGGAAGGATCCCCTGGAAATATATCATGACATACTGTACCTGCCAGACACCAAAGGAAAAATAAAATGATTCCTTTATGGTATGTGTTCAGGTCAACAAAAGGGTAGAAAAACTGTTGCTAGAAAAGGCAACTTTAAAATCCAACATGAATGCTAGACTCATGTCAAGACTGTAAGATGGAATTAAGGTTGTGTTTTCAGACTTTTCCATTTACACACATCAAGTACCTCTGATTCTGGACTCTCATACAACTGATAATGTCTTCAAAGTCCCCCTCCCTTTTTTAAAAAATAAGTTTGAATAATGAGGTTCTAGGAAGTATATCCCATCCTTACTGACATCAATTCCAACTCATAGTGACCCTATAGAACAGTGCAGAGCTTCTCCGTAGGGTTTCTGAGGACATAAATGTTTACCCAAGCAGACTACTTCATCTTTCTTCCAAGGAGCAGCTGGTGGGTTCAAACCGCTGACCTTTTGGTTAGCAGCTGAAGACTTAACCCACTGCACCACCAGGCTGCTAACTAAAAGGTCAGTGTTTCAAACCCACAGCCACTCTTTGGGAGAAAGGTAAGGCAGTCTTCTATAAATATTTACTGTTTCATAAATATATAGGACAGTTCTACTCTGTCTTATGTTGTTGTTGTTGTTGTTGTTAAGTGCCTTCGAGTCGTTTCCGACCCATAGCGACCCTGTACAGGGTTTCCGAGGGTATAAATCTTTATGGGAGTAGAAAGCCTCATCTTTCTCCCACGGAGGGACTGGTAGTTTCGAACTGCTGACCTTAAGGTTCGCAGCCCAATTCGTAACCACTACGCTACCAGAGCTCCTTAAGTGTTGTTAAATCAAGTCAGTTCTGACCCATAGTGCATAGAGTTTCTGAGGAGCAGGTGGTGAGCTTGAATCGCCAACTTTGTGGTTCAAACCAACTTTTTAGTCCAGTGCATTAACCCACAGTGCCACACCAGGACTCCACTGTTTTATAAGGTCACTCTAAGTTGGAATCAACTCAATGGCAGTGAAGAAGGATGAGGGAGCATCAACAAGGTTGTGTGTGTGGGGGATCCATTATCTTTTAATTCCATTTTCTCATGAACTTTTTAAAGCCCCCTCATATATGAATTTGTTGAGCCATTATTCAACATTCATCACTCACCTGTCATTTTACCACACTCTGGTTACTTTTATGTTGCTGTGATGCTGGAAGCTATGCCACCTGTATTTTAAATACCAGCAGTGGCATTATCTTAGCCTGGATTTTGTAATGAAGCAAAACCAGTGATGCTGATATTTTCATATATAAAGAAAGGTGTATATAAAGGAAATGGCTCACATAGTTGTAGAGGTGGTCAGTCCCAAGTCTGTGGGTTAGGTGTCAGGCTAGAAGCTTGTCTCACATGAGCAGGGCTCATAAACCAAGATTGGCAGGTCAGGTGACAGACAGTCACGCAGTTCCTGCAGGTGAAAAGACAGCCTGCTGATGTAAAGTCCAAGGAAACGGAGGTTAGAGGATGAGCCAGATGCAAGATTTAGACCCAGCAGAGAGCAAGCAAACTTTTCTCAGGTGTCCAGCATTAGAAAGCAGGCCACAACCCAGAAGAAACTTCCATGCAATTGACTGACTGTTCATAGCAGACCTCATCATAGAGTTGATTACTTTATATTAAATTTTATCATGGGGATAACTATGTCTCAACTGTCAATCCTGACCCAGTCAAGTTGAGACAAAACCTTAACTATCACAGGCCTTATCAACATGGCACCTGTACATATATCTTTACACCAGGAGACAATTATAAACTTGCACTTAACATGATCAAACTAACAATCATACAATCAAAAACACATTTACCCCATTTACATCTTATATTTCACAAATGAACAAAGCAAGAATATTAGATGCAAACATACAAGAAAAACATACGTATATAACAGTTACAGTCCTCATTTCTGCAACTGTTCACATTAGCATAGCTGATATTTAAAACTATCCTCTTTCACTACCCATTCCATATTCCCTTTACTCTCAGCAAGCACCTCAGATGCTTGTGCTTGTTTGCTTGGTGAAGTGACCCAAACCTTCATTGCTGAAGGCTCTGGGCTTTTAGTACTCATGTTGGAATTGGGTCGTTGTAGTTTGTCATTGACTTTAATCACAGGGCATGGTAGTATGAAAAGTTGTTCTATGGAATCTTCTGGATTCCACACATGTTCTTCTTTACCTTAATTATTCAATGTCAATCTGATTTCTCCTTGGTAATCAGAATCAATCACACCACCCAGTACAGTAACTCTCTCTTTGCCTGTTGATCCAGCATCATGAAGAGCACAAACTGATTATGCTTAACTTCCAGTTCAGTGGAATCAGTGTTGGTTCTCCAGGTTGGAGTATTCCTCCCTTTGAAATTAAAATGTCTAGACCCGAAGAGCATATGGTTGCAGGGACAGGAAGCAAATATTTTGTCAATCGATAATTAGGAGTAATAGTGAGAGTTGACACTCCCATTTTTATCTCTTAGTCCCTGGACCCATGAATCCTGATTATTGGAGAAAGAGCACAGTATATTGGATCCTGGGTGAGAGAATATGCAGTCACCTGGAGAACACTGCCTGCCCCAAACCTGCAGGATATTGCCAGCTAGCTGGCACCATAATTTTGTCTTTAAGAGGTCATTACATCATTTGATGAAGCCAGCTATTTCAGGATGATGAAGAATATGGTAAGACCAGTGAAAATTATAAGAATGGGCCCATTGCCACACTTTATTTGCTACGAAGTGAGTCCGTTGATCTGAGGGGATGCTGTGTAGGATATTCTGCAGTGATTTCCCCAGTTCCAGAATGCATAATTGGGATAGACTATGAGAACACCCACACTGGATCCCTGAAATGTGAAGTGAGGGCAACTATTGTTAGAAAAAGCAAGTGGAAGCCATTAGTAGCGACTGAACACTTTACCCATGGGTCACCAAATCATCATGCAACATGAGCATTACTCATAGGGGGGAAGCAGAAGCATGCTGGTTTACAGATGGTTCTGATTGATATAGTAATATGCAGAACCATCTATAAACCAGCATGAATTTTCTCTTCCTCAGTCAACTGACCATAAGGAACACCCCATGAGGCCATAGGCAGAGACAGAGGTGAAGGGTAATGCCACAGGATTGGAGACCATGGCATTTGGACGACTTCATCATGCAACTTTGTTGTCCCTTCAGATCCTGCTTGAGTTTGGTCTCTTATACACCACTTCCATATAGTAATGTAGTGCTTCTGTGCACATCCAAATTTATGACTCTGTGGGTCAGACAACACCCAGTTCACAATGTGTAGCTTATGTCATATGATGATTTGGTGACCCATGGGTAAGTGTTCAGCCACTACTAATGACTTCCACGTGTTTTTCCTAACAATAATTGCCCTCACTTCACATTTCAGGGATCCAGTATGGATGTTTTCAAAGTCTATCCCAATTATGCATTCTGGGACTGGGGAAATCACAGTGAGATGGATCTTAGTTAATATTCCATTAATAATGACCTCCATACACCCCCACAGTGACTGGTGGGCCATAATGATATTTTGGGTCTCCTGGAATTAGTGTCAATTCAGAGTCAGTGTCCAGTAGTTCCTCAAAAATCTGATTTTTTCCTCTTTCTCCAATATAACAACTACTATTATAAATGCCACTATATCCCTTTGGGGAAGTCCAAGAGCAAGAGTACTTGTATACATTTATGATGGTGCACTTGGGACCTTCCTCAAGGGGACTTGGCTTCCCCTTCATTCAATGATTTATGGGTGTCTGTAAACTGACTCAAGTATGGAAATTGATTGAGAGGCTCTGACTGTCTGTTCTGGTGATTCAAGTTAGGTTGCGGTCCACTTGACCTAGAATTCTTCTTTTTGAACACATCAAGCAAATATTTAATATGTCTCCCTTATATTTCACTTCCAGGAGACACCCTAAGTTGAAAATGCCATTCAGTCCACACAAGAGAGACTATTCTGTTAAGTATTTTGATTCTGCTCTCCATTACAGTAATCATGCCTGCCTTGGCATAATGAATTAGGTGCTACCATTTGTCCCTTATCACCATGGGGTCCACCCTATTACAGTTAGGTGTCCTAATTCAACTAAGTCAGTTCCCAATGTCAAATCTGGCTTCATAAAATATCAATCACATCAGTCACATAAAATAACAAATCACAAATTTGTTCCTCACAATTGTAGTAAAAGGTGTGTCCTCTGGGCACTCCATGTGTGGGATTATGGGTCTACCCTGATAAACTCACTCTAACATGCCTATTTAACAAAACTTTTGGATTCCTTCCTCTACAGAATGCCCAGGCAGGTCTGGTCTGGTACTTCAACTTCATGTACTGCAGGCCACTGCTCAATCAATGCTTCAGTGAACCAGACAAATACAAAATTAGATCCTCTCCTAGCCTATTGTGCTGAAACACTGAATGAAAAATCTGTGCTTAATGGGCCCGTATCTATAAACTCAGACTGATCCAACCTTATGGTCTTTGCACTATTATCCCACAGCCTTAATAACTATTATTATGAATATTCTCAAGTTTTCTGAATCAATCAGTTCTTTTGGACTGTAACATGCTTAATCATTGATGACAATTTGTCCTTTATCTTTTGGGGTTCCCTGAAACTTAAGTCTAGTTACAGGTTATATAATAATTGGTGAAAGTGTTTCCTGTGAATATTCTCAGTGTCTTGCAATAGTCTAACTTAGACAATGTCCCAGATAATTCCTTAGGCATCATCTCAGCAGATACAGTTAAATTAATCTCATGGAATGTGGGCAGAGGGGATAACAGTTTTGTTGATAATGAATCAGCAGATGGGAGGAATGTGCTATTTGCAATAGTGATTCAACAGAATTTAGGGGATCAGTGTCCCCATCTTCCTGATTATTTGGCCATATGTCCCCATCCCAAATGTCAGGAACCCATTTCTTCCCCACCAATGCCCTCACCTGAACCTCAGATACCATTGGATATGGGAGATTCACTTGGCATTGTAGTTAGCCACTCTTAGGGTAAGATTCCAGCTTTCTTTTTCATCAATATCAGTTCTGTTACTACAAGAAAGAGCCTTTCTTTCATGGCACAGGTGAAAATTTTGAGGTCTTTTACGCATTGCTTCAGCTGTAACTCCAAAGACCTAAGTTGGTCTCTTTCCTTTATTAGTTGGCCTATTGTCAGTAGGATCAACCAACTAGCTTGTCTATAATTCTAATACTGACAAAGTTGCAGAAAAGTCTGAAACACATGATCACCCAGAGCTTCACATGCCACTAACAATTGATGTACAGGAGTTGATACTTTGAGTTTTAACATTACTGCCTCATGCCACAGATTAGCAACACCCTCTTTACAAATAGAAGTGCCATTAGAAATAATCAGAATTAAAAAACAATTTGGAAAAATCATCCTTACAATTCTGTTTCTCCAGGACCACTCCCCACCAATCGTCTGTCAGTTTGTTGTCCTGTGGTGGCATGTGAGTTGCTGTGATTGGAGAAGCTATGCCACGGGTATCTGAAATATCAGCAGGGTCACCTTTTTCAACCATTTCAAGAGGTAGCAGATGATCAAAAGCCAGTGATACTGAAGGAGGAAGTCCAAGGTGCATTGAAGGAATTGGCAAAGAACCAGGCACCTGGAACTGATGGAATACAATTGAAATCTTTCAAGAAAGTGAGGCGCACTGGAGATACTTATCTCTGACAAGAAATTTGAAAGACAACTATCTGACCAACTGATTGGAAGAGATCCATATTTGTTCCCATTCCAAAGAGAGGTGACCCAATGGAATGAGGAAATCATTGGACAGTACATTTGATACCCCATGCAAATAAAGTTTTACTAAAGATAATACAGAAACAGCTGCAAGCATACATTGACAGAGAACTTCCAGAAGTTCAAGCCAGATTCAGAACAGGTTGTGGAATGGGGGATATCATTGCTGATGTCCGATGGATGTTGGCTGAAAGCATAGAATACCAGAAAGATGTTTACTTGTGCTTTATTGACTATGCAAAAGTTTTCAATTGTGTGAATCATGACAAGTTATGGACAACATTGTGAAGTACGAATATTCCAAAACACTTAATTGTGCTCATGAAGAATCTGTACATGGACCAAGACGCAGTTGTTCAAACAGAACATTGTTTGAACAATGAATGATTTTAAATTAAGAAAAGTGTGAGACAGGGTTGTATTCTTTCACCATACTTATTCAAACTGTATGCTGAGCAAATAATCTGAGAAGCTGATTTATATAAAAAAAAATATGGCATCAGGATTGGAGGAAGACTCATTAACAACCTACAATATGGAGATGATACAACCTTGCTTGCTGAAAGTGAAGAGGACTTAAAACATTTATTGATGAAGATCAAAGACTACAGACATCAGTATGGATTGCATCTCAATATAAAGAAAACTAAAATCCTCACACCTGGACCAATAAACAACATTATTATCAACAGAGAAAAGATTGAAGTTGTCAAGAACTTCATTCTTCTTGGATCAACCATTAGCGCTCATGGAAGCAGCAGTCAATAAATCAAACAATGTACTGCATTAGGCAAATCTGCTGCACAAGAGCTTTTTAAAGTGTTGAAAAACAAAGATATCAACTTGAGGACTGAGATGCGCATGACCAAGCCATGGCATATTTGGTAACCTCATATGCATAGGAAAGCTGGGCAGTGAATAAGGTAGACAGTAGAACAATTGATGAATTTGAGTTATGGTGTTGGACGAGACTACTGAAAGTACCATGGGCTGACAAAAGAACCAACAGATTTGTATTGGAAGAAGTGAAGCCAGAGTGCTCCTTGGAGGTCAGGATGGCCAAACTTCATCTCTCATAGTTAGGACATGTTGTCAGGAGGGACCAGTCACTGGAGAAGGATATTATGTTTGGTAATGCGGAGTGTCAGAGAAAAAGAGGAAGACCTACAGCGAAACGGATTGGCAAAGTGTCACCATCAATGGGCTCAAGCATGGCAACAATTGTGAGGTTGTGCCGACTGGGCAGAGTTTCATTCTCTTGGGTATAGTGTCACTATGAGTCAGTACCTACTCAATGGCACCTAACAATAACAACAGGAGCACTCCAGATACCAAACATCTTTAGCTAGCATTCCTGGTGTGGCGCTGTAGGATCAGTACTGGACTGCAAACCACAAGTTTGCCTGTTCAAACTTTCCAACTGCTCCCTGGAAATCATATAATGTGTTGCTGTGAGTTGGAACCGACTCAATGGCTGTTAACAACAACAGCACTGGACCACAATGTTTGTTTGAACTGCAAGGTCTGCGGTTCAAATCTACCAGCTACTCCTTGGAAACCCTTTAGAATTGCTATGAGTCAGAATTGACTAGACAACACTTGAAAGATTATATATATACAAATTGACCTTGTGGTCCAATGCTTATCCTACAGTTCAACACTCTGACTTTCTCTTTATAGAGAAACAGATGGAGAGATGTATATCAAAGAAATGGCTCGCACAGTTGTCGAGGGAGTCAGTCCTACATCCGTGGGTTAGATGTCAGGTTGGAGGCTTTGGAATCACAAAACTTGCAGGGCTGATTAACCAAGATCTGCATGGAAAACAGCAAGCAGGTAAGCAGGAAGGACTGGCAGGTAAGAAGGTAATCTGTTGATGACTTCCAGCATCAGTAGTTAACAGAGCTGGAAGTCAGAGGAAGTCAGAAATCAGAGGACGATCCCGATGGAAGATCCAGACCCAGCAGAGACTCAATGACACCTAAAAGCAACAACAACACACATAACAGACACATATTCAACACAGTACAACAGACAAATAAGAATGTACTATTAAACATCTTATAATATGGTAAGAAGACAAAACTTTGTTTTGAGCAACCTTTCACATTTCACAGGGAGAAATATATTTCATGGTGAGAGATAAGTATAGGTTTGATTTTGAAATAAGATATATCATGTATTTTAATATCTAAGTCTTATGGTAGAAATTAGAGTCCTGTTGTGGTGCTAGGGTAAGCACTGGACTGGACTGCTAAACAAAGTTTGGCATTTCAAACTCACCAGTCACTCCTCAGAAATCGTATGCAGGGTTGATAAGAGGCAGAACCGATCCTACAGCACTTAACAACAACATGGTAGATAAAGAAATCATCACACATGAGCCAAGGCTTTCTGGACCGCTGTGAAAGAGGAAGGTAGAGTCTGGGTTCAAACTAAGAACTAAGTTCAATAAGGAAAGATTTGAGGACATCCAGGAAGTTGGAATGGATTTTTTTCCATCTCTGAAACCTAAGAAGGTGTATCCAGTGTGATTTATTACCAAATAATGTATAACTAAAAATATGTGTCCTTCTTCTTTCTTTTGAAATTTCGAAGGCTTTCTGTTCCTATCAGAAAAATCATATATCATTACACTTCCTCCAGCCCACATAGAAAGAATAGCTAAGAATATCCGACATAGGAAGAATATCGGGCATAAATATTATATATTTATATATATATTGCCTACATAGGGTAATTCTGACTTGGAAATTCATACTGTGGATATTCTCAGGAACAAACCACTGCAGTTGTGTGCCCCTCTTCAAAAAAGATGGGATAGATATTTAAAAGCTTGAAGAAAAGATTTTCTCAGAGGAGAAAAGACCTTGAGAGTGGAGACCACTTGAATCAACAAAAGTGAATTATTAGAACTGAGAACTGAGATAACCTTTGTTAACATGGACAAGCTATTTGTGCCAGGAAATATTTGTCCATGAAAATAAGAGAGCGAAACAATAAATTAATTAGGTGTTCACTTCAGAAAAGTCATAAAAACTGCAAACATCTTGCTCACCTAAGGAATCACTTGCTTTTCAGTCAGCAGACTGTTGGGGATACTTGTTTGGGGACTCTCACCTCTCACAAATCACTAATCTTAAACTATTGCTTCACAAGTTTTGCCCAATATAAAGAAAATACCTGCTTTGAAAGCCTTGCCTTTTACCACTGAAGCACAGACTGCCAAACAATATTAATATTCTTCCCTAATATTTCCCTTTGAGACCCTACTATGACTCTAACAAGGCTTAATACGCTAAGTTTTGCTTGATCAGTAGCTTTTATGGTGTCTTTGGGGGAGATAACATTTACTGAGCTGAGATACCCAGACACAGAGTATTTCTCCTGGAACCAAGTGACAGGTATTTAATGTAAGCACACTCCCCTACCACCTCCTAGATTTTCACTCTCTTGAATTTAAATGTTTCTTGAGTCCCAGAGTAACACAGTGTCCAATATTATGTAGTTAGTGAAATGGCTTCTGAGGACTTCAACCCAGATCCTGTCACTGTTCCAAGTCTCTCTATCTCCCTTTTTTTCCCTTCATTTTTCCTCTTGCCTTCCTTCTTTTCTACTTCTTGAAGCTATCAAGAAGACCTGAAGTGTAATTCTGTGAAAAGGTTCATATTTATATTTCTGGTGAGGATTTCAGAATGGAATATTCATACAGTAGCACCGTAGCAATGCAAGTGGATGAACGGAATTCTAGATTGTCTGGGACACGTGTCCTATTTGCTATTAGCTGGAGTCAGTGCTAGGATACCTGTATTTTCCACTTTAAAACTTGACTATATGTGTTGTTGTTGTTGTCAGGTGCCATCGAGTTGGAACCGACTCATAGCGACCCCATGCACAGCAGAACGAAACAATGTCCGATCCTGGGTCAACCTCACTACCGCCGCCACACTTGAGTACATCAGTGATGCCACCTGGCCAATCCATCTTGTTAGGGGTCTTCCCCTTTTTCTCTGACCCTCCACCTTACCCAGCATGACATCCTTCTCCAACGATTGTTTCCTCTGGACAATATGTCCAAAGTATGAGAGAGAAGCTTAGCCATCTTGGCCTCCAAGGAGCACTCTGGTTGCACTTCTTCCAAAACAGATCTATTGGTTCTTTTGGCAGTCCATGGCACTTTTAGTATTCTCCTCCAACACCACAACTCAAAGGCATCAATTCTTCTACGATCTTCCTTATTCACTGTCCAGCTTTCGCATCCATATGAGGTTATTGAAAATACCATGGCTTGGATCAGGCGCACCTTAGTCCTGAAGCTGACATTTCTGCTCTTAAATACTTTAAAATTTTATTACTTATCTTTTCATGAGCATATTTGACATAACATTCAAAAGTATAGCAATTTAAAACTGTTGTTGAATATTCTTAACCTTTTAATGTTATAATAATAGTCTAAATGGAGTCCTGGTATGGCAATGAAAGATAAGCAATGGACTGCAAGGTCTGTTTGAACCTTAAAATAGCAGTTTAAAGCCACCAGTGGCTCTTCAGAAACCCTATGTAGGGTTGTTAGGAGTTGGAACAGACTTGACAACACTTTACAACAACAAACTAGATAGAATCAGACTTGAATTTCAGGTATTTATATTTGCGTTATGTTCGATCTTTTCTACAGCACCACGTCTACTTCATGTAGCCAAGGAATCTCAATTACAAATTTTGTAATAATCATTACTCATGATTAAGAAACAGAAATGGAAAATGATACTTGGAACAGGAATAAATGTCCTCATTTTCAAGAACATGTGCTTTTTATCTGTAGTGCCAATATTCAGTATGACAGAAGCAGAATTCCTATTTGGAAACAATATGTTTGGAAACACTTACGTACTCATTGATAAAAGGGCCTAAGAGACAAGATTTGAACCTTACTGAACAGTACTAGTTAAAAACAGTGTGTATGCCTGAAACATTGGGATGAATGTAGCAGTTATTAGGCTTACCTTGGGCATTTGAAGTAAAATGTTTTGCTTACCTAGCACTTGAATAAGGAATGCAAGTGTAGAGCTATGAACAGCCAGAAATTTGAATATATTTTTGTGGACGGTGAAATTTTGATGAGTAAGATCAAAAGAGGATCAGCAATGTTATATAAACTAAATCCTCAGAGAGTTAGTTCAGAAGCATGATTAATTTTATATTCATCAATAAAATGAAATCTAACTACCTTATCATACCAAAATCTCAGATTACATTCACTTCTCATAAGTAATAAAATATAGTCTCTCAGTATGAGCTACCATTCAAATAGTATTCCTGTGCTGATAGGGTCACACATAAAATGATAAAAATATTATCTTGAGATTTGCCAAAGGAACAGTGATATATTGTCACATCATTTATTGGACATTTCCATGTCTAGCTGTGTTGTTGTTGTTAGGTGCCATCGAGTCAGTACCAACACATAGCAAACTTATGCACAATTGAACTAAACACTGCCCAGTCCAGCATTATCCTCACAATCATTGATGTGCTTGAGCCCATTGCTGTTGCCACTATGCCAATCCATCTTGTTGGGGGTCTTCCTCTTTTTCTCGGATCCTGCACTTTACCAAGCATGATGTCCTTATCAGAAACTAGTCCCTCCAGATAATATGTCGGAAGTATGAGAGACGAGGCCTGGCCATCCTGGCTTCCAAGGAGCATTCTGGCTGTGTCTCTTCCAAGACAGATTTGTTTGTTCTTTTGGAACTCCATGGTACTTTTTAGTATTCTCTTCCAACACCATAATTCAAATGCAACAATTCTTCTAAGGTCTTACTTATTCACCATTCAACTTTCACATGAATATGAGGTTATTGAAAATACCATGACTTGGGTCAGATACACCCTAGTCCTCAAATTGTTCTTGAACACTTCAAAGTGGTCTTGTGCAGCCGATTTGTCTAATGCAATATGTCATATGATTTCTTAACTGCTGCTTCCCTAAGTGTTGATGGTTGATCTGCGCAAAATGAAGTTTTTGACAACTTCAATCTTTTCCCCATTAATCTTGATACTATTTATAGATACAGAGAAGAGGATTTTTTTTTCTTTCTTCTTTTTAACATTGTGAAGCAACACATACTAAAGACTCATCAGCAAGTATTTTAAGTGCTCTTGGCTTTCAGCAAGCAGATATATTATATATTTTTTGACATAAACAAGGAGCATCTCTGATGTTGTTTCAGTTTGTTGAAACATTTCAATTTGCACTCCCAAATTTTCTGCAATCTTCCATATTCGTTGTCCAACTTTCACATGCATATCAGGTGACAGAAAGTACCATGGTTTTCATTAGGTGCGCCTTAGTCCTCAAACTGACATGATTCCTCTAAAACACTTTAAAGGCAACAGATTTGCCTAAGGCAATATGTCATTTAATTTATTGACAGTTACTTCCATGAGTGTTCATTGTGGATCCATTCAAAATGAAGTCTTTGACAACTTAAACCTTTTCTCCATTTATCAAGATGTTATTTGTTGGTCCAGTTGCGAGGATTTTTGTTTTCTTTACCTCGAGGAGAAAGCCATACCAAAAGCTATGGTCTTTGATCTTCATCAGTAAGTATTTCAAGTCCTCTTTGCTTTCAGCATGCAAAGTTGTATTATTTGCATTTCACAGGTTGCTGATGAATCTTCATCCAATCCTGATGCCATGTTCTTCTTCAATAATCCAGCTTCTTGTGTTACATATTCTGCAAACAAATTGAATACAGAACACTGACGTACACCTTTCCTGCTTTTAAACCATTCAGTATTCTCTTGTTCTTGTCTTAACATCTGTCTATTGGTCTATGTACATATTCCTCATGAGCACAATTAAGTGTTCTGGGATACCCATTCTTCAAAATGTTATCCATAATTTGTTTTGATCAATACAGCTGACTGCCTATATATAGTCAATAAAGCACAAATAAACATATTTCTGGTGTTCTTTGCATTTACTCAAAATCCATATGATGTCAACAATGATATCCCTTGTTCCACATACTTTTCTGAATCCAGCTTGAATTTCTGTCAGCATCTTTTGGGTGTACTGCTTCTAATTAATCTTTGAATTATTTTCATCAAATTTTACTTGCATGTGATATTAATGACATTTTTCAATGATTTCTGCATGCTGTTGTCTCACCTTTCTTTGGAACTAGCACACTTATGGATCACTTCCAATCGATTGGGCAGGCAGATATGTTTCATATTTTTGGCATAGACACTGAGCACCTCCAATGCTGCATTAGTTTGTTGAAACATTTCAATTTGTACTGCCTCAATTTCTGCAATCTTGTTTTTCACTAATGCCTTCAGTCAATTTCTGGAATCTTGTTTTTCACTAATGCCTTCAGTGTTGTATGGAATTCTTCCTTCCATACCATTGGTTCTTTGTCATATGGTACCTACCTGTTGAGATGATTGGACATCAACCAATTTTCTTTCTTTCTTTATTTTTTTTTTGGTACAACGACTCTATGTAATCCTCAGTGTCGTTCAATATTTTGCCCATAGAATTCTTCAATATTGCCACCCAGGGCTTGAATTTTTCTTTGATTCTTTATACTTAAGAAATGCTAAGCATTTTCTTTTATGTTGGTTTCCTAACCAGAAATTTCATCATAATAATTTCATTATTATATTGACATTGTCTTCTTGAGCTGAGCTCTGAAATTTTCTTATTCAGCTCTTTTACTTCTCCCATCACTTTAATTAATTTCCCTATGCTCAGAATTAAGTTTCAGTGTCTCTTCTGACATCCACTTTGGTCTTTTCTTCCTTTCCTTTCTGTTTTTATTTTTTATTTTTTAATGACTTTTTGCTTTCTTCCTGTATGATGTTCTTGATATCATCCTGCAGTGCCTTATACATCAAATGTTTTCTTGAAATGTTCCCTAAACTCAGGAGGGATATACTCAAATTCATATTTTGGCTCTCATGGACTTACTTGTATTAATTTTCATCAGCTTCTGCCTGAAGTTCCATATTAGCAGTTGATGATCTGTTACAAAGTAGATATATTCATATTTATGATTTCTTTACTATTTTCCAGTAATCCATGTGTCTATCCCTCTACCATTACAATAGTATCATCATTACTGAAGTAATAGGTTATTGTTAAGTGCCATCAAGTTGATTCCAATACCTAGCAACTCTGTATAGGGTTTCTGAGGAGTGGCTGGTGTGTTTGAACCACCATCGGTTATACTACAGTGTCAAACCACCAGTGATTATCTTACAGTGTCAAACTAGGATTGTAGTAATGTTGTTGTTGTTGTTGTTATGTGCCATCGAGTCGGTTCTGACCCATAGCGACCCTGTATAGGGTTTCCGAAGGTGTAAATCTTTACGGGAGTAGAAAGCCTCATCTTTCTCCCGCGGAGCAGCTGGTAGTTTCGAACCGCTGACCTTAAGGTTCGCAGCCCGATTCATAACCACTACGCTACCAGAGCTCCTTCAAGTTGTTTCCAACCCATATAGACTCTATGTACAACAGAACAAAAAATAGCCTGATCCTGTGCCATCATCACTATTGCTGCTTCCACTCTGCTAGTCTATCTTTCTGAGGATCTCTCTCTTTTTCAATGACCCTTCAATTTACCAACATGATGTCCTTCTCCAGAAACTGGTCCCTCTTGATAAGTCCAAAGCATGAGAGATTAAGTGTGGTCATCTTAGCTTCGAAGGAGCATTCACATTGAACTTCTTCCAACACTGGTTTGTTTTACAGTCCATGGTGCCTTTCAAATTCTTCTTGAATACCATAATTCAAATGCATAAATGTTTCTACTGACTTCCTTATTTATTGTCAAACTTCCACATGTATATGAAGTTACTGAAAATAACATGGCTTGGGTCCAAAGCACTTTAGTCCTTAAACTGACATCTTTGCTTTTGAACATTAATATTTTGCCCATAGAATTCTTCAGTTTTTCAACTCGAGGCTTGAATTTTTCCTTCAGTTCCTTCAACTTGAGAAATGCTGATCATGCTCTTTCTTTTGGTTTTCTAATTACAGGTCTTTGCACATTTCGTTATAATATTTGACTTTGTCTTCTTCAAGCTGACCTTTGAAATTTTCTGTTCAGTTCTTGTACGTCCTCACTTCTTCCATTTACTTCAGCACCTCTATGCTATAGAGGAAGTTTCAGCGTCTCTTCCGACATCCATTTTGGTCTTTTCTTTCTTTCTTGTGTTCTTAATAATCTTTTGCTTTTTTCCCATATGATGTTCTTGATGTCATCCCACAATTCTTTTTGTCTTTGGTCTTTAGAGTCTAATGCATCAAATCAGTTCTTCAGATGGTCTCAAAAGTTAGGTGGGATATGTTGTTGTTGTTGTCAGGTGCCATTGAGTCGGAACCGACTCATAGCGACCCCATGCACAGCAGAACAAAACAATGTCCGATCCGGGGCCAACCTCACTACCGCTTGACACCATCAGTGATATCACACTTGACACCATCAGTGATGCCACCTGGCCAATCCATCTCGTTGGGGGTCTTCCTCTTTTTCTCTGACCCTCCATCTTAACCAGCATGACATCCTTCTCCAGTGACTGTTCTCTCCTGACAATATATCCAAAGTATAAGAGAAGAAGCTTAGCCATCCTGGCCTCCAAGGAGCACTCTGGCTGCACTTCTTCCAAAATAGATCTGTTGGTTCTTTTGGCAGTCCATGGCACTTTCAGTATTCTCCTCCAACACCACAACTCAAAGGCATCAATTCTTCTATGGTCTTCCTTATTCACTGTCCAGCTTTCACATCCATATGAGGTTATTGAAAATACCATGGCCTGGGTCAGGCACACCTTAGTCCTTAAGCTGACATCTCTGCTCTTCAACACTTTAAAAAGTTCCTGTGCAGCAGATTTGCCCAATGCAATACATCGTCTGATCTCTTGACTGCTGCTTTCACGAGTGTTGATAGTTGATCCAAGAAGAATGAAGTCCTTGACAACTTCAATCCTTTCTCCATTGATAACAATGTTGTTTATTGGTCCAGTGGTGAGGATTTTTGTTTTCTTGATATTGAGATGCAACCCATACTGAAGGCTGTGCTCTTTGATCTTTATCAGTAAATGTTTCAAGTCCTCTTCACTTTCAGCAAGCAAGGTTGTATCATCTGCATATTGCAGGTTGTTAATGAGTCTTCCTCCAATCCTGATGCCACGTTTTTCTTCATAGAACCCAGCTTCTCGTATGAATAGCAGAGAAACATTGTCAGGTGGGATATATTCAATGTCATATTTGGGCTCTCATGGACTTGTTTTCGTTTTTTTCAGTCTCAGTGTGAACTTTTCCAACAGTCTTCTCATGGCCATCTTTTGGTTTACTATACTGGAAATGACAAACTGAAGAAGAATGGAGCCCCATTCATCATAAAAAAGAAAGTTTCAAGACCTATCTTGAAATAGAATCATTTCTATGATAACATCCATACACCTACCAGGAAGACCAGTTGATATCATTAGTACTCAAATTTATGCACCAATTGCTAAAGCCAGTGATCATGGAATTGAATTCTACCAACATCTTCAGTCTGAAATTGGTCAAACATGAAATTAATATGGACTGATAATTACTGGTGATTAGAATACAAAAGCTGGGAAAAAAAGAGAAGGATCAATAGTTGGAATATATGGCCCTGGTGATAGAAATGATGCTGGCGATCACATGATAGAATTTCATAAGATAAATGACTTCTTCATTGCAAAAGCTTTTAGAAACAATGCAAAAGGCAATTATACACATGGACGTCAATACATGGAATACATAGAATCTTGTAGAAATATAGTGAGTCTTAATATAAGTCAGGAGTCCTCGTGTGGCGCTGTGGTTCAATGCGCCAGACTGCAAAGCCATCGAATTGCAAGTACAGTGGTTCAAGTTCACCAGCGGCTCCTCAGAAACCCTATACACGGTCATTATGGGTCGGGATCAACTCAACTACTCTTAACAGTACTAACAATATAGGTAGACTGAGTCTTCCTATTTTATTTTTTGTTAATATTTATCTATATCTTCTTTGTTGTTGTCGTTGTCAGGTGCCATTGAGTTGGAACGACTCATAGTGACCCCATGCACAGCAGAATGCAATAATGTCCGAGCCTGGGCCAACCTCACTACCACTGTCACACTGGAGTCCATCAATGATGTCACCTGGCCAATCCATCTCATTAGGGGTCTTCCTCTTTTTCTCTGACCCTTCACCTTACCCAGGATGACAACCTCCTCCAGTGACTGTTCCCTCTGGACAATATGTCCAAAATATGAGAGACAAGCTTAGCCATCTTGGCCTCCAAGGAGCATCCCGGCTGCACTTCTTCCAAAACAGTTCTATTGGTTCTTTTGGCAGTCCATGGCTCTTTCAGTATTCTCCTCCAACACCACAACTCAAAGGCATAATTCTTCTACGATCTTCCTTATTCACTGTCCAGCTTTCACATCCATATGAGGTTATTAAAAATACTGTGGCCTGGGTCAGGCGCACCTTAGTCCTTAAGCTGACATCTCTGCTCTTCAACACTTTAAAAAGTTCCTGTGCAGCAGATTTGCCCAATGCAATACATTGTCTGATCTCTTGACTGCTGCTTCCACGAG
>NW_006408529.1:30698698-30700018 GCF_000296735.1 Chrysochloris asiatica | reverse complement strand
TTGAACCTCTGGAAGTTCTCTGTCAATGTATGATTGTAGCCATTTCTGTATTACCTTTAGCAAAATTTTACTCGCTTGAGATATCAAAGAGATTGTCCTATGATTTCTGCATTCTGTTGGGTCACCTCTCTTTGGAATCGGCACAAATATTGATCTCTTCCAATCAGTCAGCCAGATAGTTGTCTTCTAAATTTCTTGGCAGAGAAATTTCAAAGATCAGCTTGAGAAGATAAAACCAAATACTATAATAAAATATGCAAAGATTTAGAGTTAGACAACCAAAAGGGAAGAATACGGTCAGCATTTCTCAAGCTGGGGGAACTGAAGAAAAAATTCTAGCCTCGACTTTCGTTATTGAAAGATTCTCTGGGTAAATTATTGAATGATGCAGAATGTATCAAGAAAAGATGGAAGGAATACCCAGAGTCATTGTACCAAAAGGAAATTGTTAATGTTCAACCATTTCAAGAGGTACCACATGAACAAGAGCCAATGATACTCAGGGAGGAAGTCTAAAGTGCATTGAAAGAATTGGCAAAGAACAAGGCACCAGGAATTGATGGAATAAAAATAGAAATCTTTCAAGAAAGTTAGGTGGCACAAGAGTCACTCACTCATCTCTGCCAGGAAATTTGGAAGACATCTTCTTTAGGTTGACAAAAAGAAGCTGTAGGAGTTCGTGGGCTGCAGCCTAGCCTGGCCTGTAGCATCATCTGTTGGGGAGTATGGGAGATGGTCGAATCCTGGCTTCAAATCTTCTATACTATGGTGAACTGGAGGCCCCAGATGACATAGATCATTTTTGTCTGTTTGTTTTTATTGTGAACCCTTCATTACATTTTAAACAGGACAAAAAAAAAAATCATCGGGATGAAGGAGGCCATAAAAATGTCCAAAGGGTTGACAGCAACATGATTAATGACAGAATTTAGAGAACAAAGGAAATTATCACAAAATCATGACTGGTGACAGATGAATTCATCAGCGTTGCAGGTGAGATGATGGAAATGGGAAAGGAACCATGATTGTGATAGGTACACCATTGCAGATTAGAAAAGTTTATGTGAGTACCCATCTGTCATGGATTATTTCATAGGCAGAGCCATGACTGATTTGCAAATGATTTGCCACATAATCCACTGCCACTCTGGTCGACAGAATCATTTCACGTGCATGCTCAATGTCATTATCAGCCATGGACATAGACAGGCATTTCAGCCTGATTGCAAATAATTTTTGACTCACTCTCGAATAAGTTATCTTTCTATTCCATATGTCTCTGAAATTTTTAAAAGCATCTCAAAAACATATATATATATA
>NW_006408529.1:30693159-30698563 GCF_000296735.1 Chrysochloris asiatica | reverse complement strand
TATTCATATACTTAATTCTTTTAGGTCTGCCAATAGTTGATTTTTTTCTTATACTTAACAATTATATCTTTAACAGGTTTATTCCTAGTAATCTTTGCCTTGTTTTAATATAATTTTGATATGTGATCTTTTATTCCATTTTATTTGCTAAGTGATTACTGTTGCATGTAGAAAAGCTGTTTTGCTATTTTTTAAAATCTAATTTGTCAAATATTCTTATAATTTCTCAGTTCATTTTTCTAACTCCAAATAAAAATGCCAATTCAAATAAAAAAAAAAAAGTTTATGCGATTGATTCTGGGACCTTCTGACTTACAGGGTATGAGTATGATTCATGACCAGGTGGTCAGAGCACCCCAATTTCCATTAATACAATACCCAAGTATGTTCTGAGGGCAAAACTGTCCTCATAGGACTGCTAAGGTAGTTCTAACTTACTTTCTTTTTAAGTTTTTACTGTTAACTAAATGATAGTTTACATGGCAGAACATCACCTTGACACCATTGTTTCATTGCAATGATTACAATCTTATCCATGCATCATCATTCTAGAGTATTTGTTTACATTCCCTCTGTTTTGATTTTTTTTTGGGGGGGTGTACACAAAAATACTCAGGAATATATAATAATTTAAACAAGGCACATTTTGCAAGTAGGCCTCCTGCCCGCTAGCACTCAGTCCCTCTCTTTCCATAAGTTTAGAGTCCTCAGCTGCTCCCTCTCTCCATGTCCACATCTCTACCTCCATCTCTGGTGTCGTTGCTTCTCTAGATAGTGTCCTGCATTCCACTTGTGCTCTTATCCCTTGATAGTCCTAGTGGTCCTCTGTAAGATTAACTACTCCCTGTTTTTGTTATAAAGCCTCTACCTTTATAGTTGTGACAGTTGCAATTAGTCAGGATAATAATTACTCACTTAATCATAAGAATCTTATCCCTATCTCTTTTCACCAGACCTGACTAGACAAGATGAAAACTTTTCACTGGGAACTCTATCTTCCCCCACACACTCTTAAACTAAACTCCTTTTTGAAAACTTATAAACCAGTCACTTCATGTCTTTATCCTCCCCTCATTTTAGGTAGCCAATGTTTAAGTTGCTCATCCCTATCTATCCTGTGATATTTCATGTGAAGACTCCTTTGCTCTCAGTTGGTATTTTGAGCTATTACCTCCATGAGTATAGGTCAAGTTCATCAAATTGTAGCAATTTACACTCATTTTCTTTAACAAAAATTATTTTTTTATCTTCCTGCAGTCGAGTTCTGATTATCAAGCCATTGAGGCTAGTCAAATGGGTACTATCTGCAAGTCTTAGCATTCTTGTATATCTCCCTTCACTTCATATCATCTGGATGATTCCCTCTCAGCTATAGCTCTTTGTGGCAATGTCCTTGTTCATGGGCTCAGGAGTCCCCATGTCTTACCACACTGTGACTTATCTGCCTTTCCTCTTCTCTTTCTCTCATCTCCAGGTCAACTGAAATCTATGGAACATGGTTGAACTCAGCCCATTTCTTCATTGCTGCCTTTTCCCCTCTTCAACTCACCAGTAGACCAATGTGGTCTCCAACAAGCTTACATGACTGTTCATGTGTTCCCTTTGAATTTCAGTCTTGGAGGGGGATATGTCCTGAAGGACCCTGATTACTTGCCTTGATGGTTTCCCAGTGAACAAATTGCTTGTTCTTATAGTAGTCAATCATACTGTCATTTTTCTTTGGATTTTTCCTGCTGATCTTTCTTTGAATGTAACTTCTGTTGCTCTAGCTGTTCCAGTGGTTTTGGATGGGACTCAATATTCCACCTAAGGTCCTATATACTTCAAAGACTCTGCAAGAGGCCTAGTTCACTGGGTAAGTTATAGAACCCCTTTTAGGCATTCTAATCAGTTATAGGCTGAAGATGGGCTTACAAGCTTTCTGTAATCATGTTTCCCGACATTCCTTTCTATCCCACTCAAGTGTCTATTTTACAGTATTCATAGTGTTGTAACCAATATTCATAAGATGGTCAAGCATCTTAGCATTATTTCCCCTCTTCAGACTATGCCTTGATCCCTGTATCACAGAGCCCTGTTTTTTCCAAGGTTGAGTATGCATCACTATTTACCTCTGTCCCATTTAGCCCATGCAAATATTATAGCATTGTGTTCTTTGCCTTCCAGAATGCATTGTATTTTGGTAATTTTTGAATACAGTTTCCATTAAACTGAAGTTCATTATATAGACAGACATAGTTATTTTCCATCTTAAATCCCCAGCAAATCATTTGTAGTATTTAGCATTCAGATTTCAAAGTGAGCTTGTAAACACTTCTTAAGTTTTAATCAAACATCTTAAAATGAGGTCATTAGTCCTCTTAGTTATTTTAAAGTGTGTTTGTGTCTATTTATAGTGCTCGCTGAAAGCCTTGTGATCAACATGACTTGTGAGCAGAACAGAAGATCAAAACTCATGCATTTCTTTGAGTACAGTACAAAATTAGCCACTTTTTAAATGGAAAATAATTTAAAAGAGTGAGTGACAAACTTTGATTTGAGTATCTGGTGAACATTTTCTCAAAAATAAACAAAATAAGCCTGTCTTTTCATGAAAAAATATCATTAGTATTTACTGTTAATGATAAAAATTGAGCTTCCAAGTAGAAATTGTTATTTAGACAAAGTTATATGTGCCATTGTAAGCCTGCCAGTTTCTTAATGATTTTGTCTAATGATTTTTCTGATGAAATCAGTGGCAATATTGACATTTGGGATTTTCAATAATTTCATTACTCAGTCATTTTTACAAATGACCAATACATGATGTTATAAAATAATGAGTAGGTATAAAGTCCATATAGATAGCATTAAAGAAGAATGGATATGTCAAAGAACGAAAAGTTTATTGAAATGATTTCAAATTCCACATTGTAATTAACTGTTAAGAAACTGGTAGTTGAAGAGATTTGGTGTAATATCAAAGAAGAATATTCATAATTACTTGAAAATAGCTTCCCTTAGGTTGCCAATATGCCACATAACTTCAGATGTTTCTTTACCAGTGATTCCTGGATTTATAATTTCCTTTCCTGTTTTCTCTTTGTTACCAACATGTGACATTTTGAGAAAATGTCCATCAAATATCCATGTCTGAATAAAGAATGTCTGTGTATCATTCTTTCAAGAAAAATGATTTTCCCTTAAAAAATAAGTGACTAGTTGAGTTCTTATTTCAAAGAATTGCAAGAATGCTTTTCCCGGAGACAACTGCTGTACTTTGGTATGCATTGCTGTTGTTGTTAAGTGCAGTCAAGTTGGTTCTGATGTATAATGACCCTGTATAAGGTTTCCAAGGAGCGACTGGTGAGTCTGAACCACCAACCTTATGGTTTAAACCAATCTTGAGGCTGAGTGCTTATCCTATGGTTATCACACCAGGACTCTTTGGAATGCATTTGTTATTGTTGTTAAATGCCATTGAGTCAGTCCTGATCCATAGCGACCCTGCATAGAGTTTCTGAGGAGCAGCTGGTAAGCTTGAACTGCCAACAATGTAGATCAAA
The DNA here is from genome assembly GCF_000296735.1 of Chrysochloris asiatica. NCBI lineage: Eukaryota > Metazoa > Chordata > Mammalia > Afrosoricida > Chrysochloridae > Chrysochloris > Chrysochloris asiatica. The sequence goes on along the minus strand of NW_006408529.1, from coordinate 30,695,018 downwards.
CCAACTTTGCAGTTCCGCTCATTAACCCACAGCACCATACCAGGATTCCTTGGTACACATTACAAGTGCTTTATATATAATTTAAGGGCTGTGATGGGCTGGTCCCTGGTGAGTAATTGGATGATAAGCACTGGAATATTAACCACAATGCTGGTGGTTTGAACCCACTAGGCATTCATTGGAACTCAATAAAGGGTCTTTATGAGTTGGAACCAACTCAAGGACACTTAACAGCATCAACAACAATGGACTGAATATTGCCTCTGAATGGTACAAATAGGTAATGTGCTCCCCTGTTACTGAAAGGTGATCTACTTCCAAAAAATTAATCATTGAAACCCTATGGAGCACAGTTCTACTCTCACATGAGTCTATATAGATTCAACAGCAACCAGTTTGGTTATGAATTGAATTATATCCCTGCCAGACAATATATTGTACTTGTGAATATTGTCTTCCTAGGAAAACAGTCTTTCAATTGACTAATATTAGAGTACAGTGAATTCCACTCTTAATTCCTTTTGAATGGTGCCTTTCTTATAAAAAGGGGAAAAGATGCAGAGGAAGAGTCACACACAGGGATAAGACAGCATGGTATAGAATCACAGGACTTTTTCTTTAACATCTTCCACAATTCATTGCTAATCACTAAACCTGATGATTTCCCTTCTAAATATCTTAATTTAAAAATTATTACTTATTTCTCTCAATCTCCCATATCTCTTCCAAGAGGTCTATAATCTACTGACCACTATTCCAGAATGTGGCAATAATAACTAAATTAGTCTCCTCCAGAGCTATTCCTTCCTGGGCAGTATCTAGTTGCTGTTAAAACTGGATAATAGTGATCTTTTAAAATGAAAAGTTGATACAATAAATTAAATTATCATATAATTTCAAGCTTTAAGTTCTTTATTTGATCCTCATTGCTTCTCATTAAAACGTATATTTTAGCTGTTTTAAACTTTGTTTTAGTTTCTCAGTTCATCATTCTTATACTTAATTCAGGCTCTTCCAGAATTTTTTCATAGAGTGAGTGGTATTGAAGAACACAAATGTATTTTGACAGAGTTCTGGGGGCTGGAAATCCAAATTTCAGTCCATCTTTAAGATCATGTTTTCTCCCCATCCCTCTTATGGGAGATATTTCCTGGTCTCTCCTTTGTCTCGTGTATATCCTGGTGTAGCACTGTGGGTTAATGTGCTGGACCGCAAAGTGGTTTCAGTCTCATGGTCGGTGGTTCAAGTTTATCAGTTGTGCCTACAGGGTCATTATGGGTCAGAGCCTATTTGATGACACTTAACAACAACAACACATTGGACATATTAAGTCTCTATATAAGGACACTATGTTTGGTAAAACAGAAGGTCCCCAAAGAGAACGATCTCCAATGAGATGGACTGACACAGTAGCTGCAACAATAAGATGAAACATAACAATTGTGAGGATGGCACAGGACTGGGTAGTGTTTCATTCTGTGTACATAGGGTTGCTATGAGTCAGAGCAAATACCTGACAATATTGTTGTTGTTGTCAGGTGCCATCAAGTTGGAACTGACTCATAGCAACCCCATGCACAGCAGAACGAAACAATATCTGATCCTGGGCCAACTTCACTACTGCTGCCACACTTGAGTCCATTGATGCTGCCACCTGGCCAATCCATCACGTTGGGGGTCTTCCTCTTTTTCTCTGACCCTCCATCTTACCGAGCATGATATCCTTCTCCAGTGACTGTTCCCTTCTTATAATATGTTCACAGTATGAAAGATGAAGTTTAGCCATCCTGGCCTCAAAGGAGCACTCTGGCTGCACTTCTTCCAAAACAGATCTATTGGTTCTTTTGGCAGCCTATGGC
>NW_006408529.1:30640347-30692094 GCF_000296735.1 Chrysochloris asiatica | reverse complement strand
ATTCCATCAATTCCTGGTGCCTTGTTCTTTGCCAATTCTTTCAATGCACCTTGGACTTTCTCCTTCAGTATCATTGGCTCTTAATCATATACTACAACTTGAAAAGGTTGAACATCAACCATTTCCTTTTGATACAGTGACTCTGTATATTCCTTCCATCTTCTTTTGATGCTTTCTGCATCATTCCATAATTTGCCCAGAGAATCCTTCAATAACGAAAGTTGAGGCTTTAATTTTGTTTCTTCAGTTCCCCCAGCCTGAGAAATGCTGACTGTGTTCTTCCTTTTTGATTTTCTGACTCCAGATTTTTGCATATTTCATTATAATATTTGGCTTTATCTTCTTGAGCTGATCTTTGAAATTTTCTGCTCAGCTCTTGGACCTCCTCATTTCTTCCATTTGCTTTAGCATCTGTACACTGGAGAGCAAGTATCAGAGTCTCTTCTGACATCCATTTCATCTGTCTGTTGTGCTGTGGTGGCTTGAGTTTCTGTGATTCTGAGGGCTATGCCACTGCTGTTTTAAATAACCAGCAGGGTCACCCATGGTAGACAGGTTTCAGATGAGCTTCCAGACAAAGACAGACTAGTAAGAAAGAGTGACGAACTACATCCGAATCACTAGTTACTGAAAACCTTATGAATAGCAGAGAAACACTATCAGACACAGGCCAGAAAATAAAGCCTTCAGGTTGGAAGGCACTCAAAATGCGACTGGGGAAGAGATGCCTCCTCAAAGTAGAGTTGGCCATGATGATGTGAATACAGTTAAGCTCGTGGGACAAAAGCCCACAGAAGCTTCATTTTCTGATGGGCCACAACTCAAAATGAAGAGAAACAGCTGTAAACATCCATTGAAAATCGGAACATGGGATGTATGAAGTATGAATCTGGGAACATTGGAAGTTGTCAAAAATGAAATTTAACGCATCAATGTCAATATCTTAGGCATTAGTGAGCTGAAATGGACTGGTATTAGCCATTTTGAATCTAACCACCACATGGTTTACTATGCAGGGAATGAAAAATTGAAAAGGAATGGTGTTGCATTCATCATCAAAAAGAACATATCCAGATCAGTCATAAGGTACAATACTGTAAGTGATTGGATAATATCCATGCACCTACAGGGAAGCCCAGTTAATACCACTATAATTCAAATTTATGCACCAACCACTAAAGCCAGTGAGGATGAAATAGAAGAATTCTATCAACTTCTTCATTCTGAAATCAATCAAACATGCAATCAAGATGTATTGCTCATTACTGGTGATTGGAATGCAAAGGTAGGGAGCAAAGAGGAAGGACCAGTAGTTGGAAAATATGGCCTTTGTGATAAAAATGATGCTGGATAATGAATGATAGAATTCTGCAAAATCAATGATTTGTTTATTTCAAATACCTTCTTTAGACAGCATAACAGATGACTATACACATGGACTTTGCCAGATGGAACATGTAGAAATCAAATTGACTACATCTGTGGAGAGAGAAGATGGAAAAGCTCCATAGCATCAGTGAAAAAAAGGCCAGGGCAGACTGTGGAACAGACCATCAATTTCTGATATGTAAATTCAAACTGAAGCTGAAAAAATGAAAACAAGTCCACAAGAGCCAAAATATGACCTTGAATTTATCCCTCCTGAATTTAGAGATCATCTGAAGAAGAGATTTGATACATTAAACACTAAAGACCGAAGACCAGAAGAGTTGTGGGATGACCTCAAGAACATCATACATGAAGAGAGCAAAAGTCATTAAGAAGACAAGAAAGAAGGAAAAGGTCAAAATGAACAATATAGTACCTGACAATATTTCTATAAAATAGGTCAGATGAAATTGCTATATACAATTTGGTTTGTGGTGCTATTGTTGTGTGCAGTTGAGTTGGTTCTGATTAGGGTTTCTGAGATTGGCTGGTAAGCTTGAACTGCAGACCTTGTGATTACCAGTCCAGTGCTTATCCTACAGTGTTAACATCAGTTCTCACAATTTGGTTTAGAGATATATAATGTGTAAAATACCAGTGCAAGAATTCTAAAACTATAAAACAAATGAAAAAAATCTTGCAAGTACTTGATGGTAACTGGTTTTGGAAGGTTTGACTTTCTTGTAGACGTGCCATTTGACCTTGTTTGTGCTGCTGTTAAGTGTCGTAGAGTCAATTAGGACTCAGTGACACAGAATAGGTTTTTCGAAGAGCAACTGGTGGACTTAAACTGATGACTTTTCTGGTAGCAGCTCAGTGCTGCTTATCCTACAGCACCGTACTAAGACTCCTAAACTTTGCAACCATATTACTTTGGTTGTATTGTTGTGCTGATGTAACTAGGAAATAGTATCTGGCCTTTGACCTTGGGGCAAGAAATAGGGTATCTGAAATGTGTTACATTTCTTCTCTCCCAAAATATGTAGGTGCGGGGAACTTCTGGTTTGGGCAATAGCAGCAAAAACCAGGTAGGGAACTCTCTGCTGTGAAGAGACTGTGATCTCATGAAAGAAGCACTCATAGAACAACTCCAGAACTCTGGATCTACCATAAAATCCAGGACATTAGTTTCCCACACTAGCAAGGGAAAAAAACACAATATTAAGGAAAATATTGCAATTTAGGAATCTGGAGATGGGACTCCCTCTGTGGCCACCTAGCCCTGGAAGAGTTTAGGGGGCAGGTCTACAGCCAGTCATGCTTAGAAAACCTGCACTAAAAGTGGTGCAGAAAGAAGCATGAGAGACTACACATTTCTCCCTCTTTTCCCCTGTCCCACCTTCATTGTTCATCCCGGACAACATCAGGTGGGACACTTTTCACTTGGCAGTGACTTATGACATCAGCCACAGAAAAACAACCCTAAAATTTCCTCCAGCAGGACCCCTGTGCTCTGGGGAGTTGGTTCTGACTCCAGGCGACCCTGTGCAGGGTTTCCAGGGTTGTGGGTCTTTGAGGGATCAGAGTGCCTTGCCTTTCTTCCATGATGTGGCTGGTGGTTTCAAGCAGCTGACCTTGCAGTTTGTGGCCCCATTCATGGCTGCTGTGTTACCTGAGCTCCCTGCGCAGGACCCATACTAAGCAATTTGTAAAACCCCAACATGAAAAGACTCAACCATCTCGAGAATTGTGCTGTGCACATGCAGGCACCTCACTGACTTTCAGAGACAAAAATAGTAGACAATCTTTCCCCATTAACATATCAATATCTACCTGCACACCTCTGCAGTGACAGGAGGAGGGGCCTGAGAGAACTGACACCCTCACCCACTGCTGGAGGCTTCTACTTTGCATGCACACTACCTGTGTAGCTCGGGACAGTCAACCACAGCTTCATTTCTGTTCCAAAGTGGTGGTTTTTGTCTCTGCTTTTATATTACTTTGGCTTTTGGTCCTTTTGATCACAAATCTTTCCTGGAGGTGGTAGCTTTTTCTCCCTACATTACCCTAGAAGAGACAGCAATTGTGGCCATATACCAAGCTATAAGCATACCCCATAATATTTCACCACTGAGACAAGAGCCAACAACAACTGATAAGCATTACATGAGAAAAGGGAAGCCTATCTCCTGATCATATTCACCAGGAGACAACCAGTAAGCTTAACAACAAACAACAAACATACACTCAAGCTTGTTAAAAACAACAACACATAACTATCAGAAATAATGAAGAAAAAAACAACAAACAATATTGAAATATGCAAAACCAGAAGAGAGTAGCTGAGACAAATGAGCTGGAGACAGACAAATGGGTTTCTAGGGTAGGAAGAGCAGGTTTTCAATATGCCTGAAAAAGAATTCAAAGAATGATATGGAAACAAATTAAAATGCTGTGAAAATGGGTGGAGGAAAACAAGGAAGAAGTTAGAAAAGTACTACAGGAGCAATCAAATAAGATTGATACAGCATTGGAAACAATTCAAAACCTGCAAAAAGATGTCCAGATGATTAATAATAAGATATTAGAAATGGACAATACACTGAAAGGGAAAAGGCACAGACTAGAAGAGATGGCAGCTAGAACTAGTGAGCTGGAAGACAGATCTCTCAATACTGGTAAGATAGAAGAGTAAGCTGAAAAAATGATTAAAAAAATCTGAAGAGAATTTACGATTCATGCTGGATAACATGAAGAGGAACAACGTAAGAATTATTGGCATTCCAGAAGAGGAAGAATCAGAGAAATCCACAGAGGAGATAGTTGAAGATCTTCTCGAAGCAAATTTCCCTAACATCTTGAAAAATGAGAAGGTAAACATTCAAGAAGCCTAACATACCCCAGGAAGAATAGTCCCCCCAAAAAAGTCACCAAGACATATAATAATCAAGCTCTCCAAAATCAAAGACAAGGAAAGAATACTAAAAGCAGCTAGGGAGAAGAGAAATGTCACTTATAAATGTAAGCAAATCAGATTAAGTTCTGACTATTCAGCACAAACCATGCAGGCAAGAAGGCAATGGGAAGACATATACAAAGCAATACAAGAACAAAAACAAAAAACAAAAAACTGTCAACCAAGAATCATCTATCCAGCAAATCTATCAATCAAATACAATGGTGTGATCAAGACATTCCATGATAAACAGAATATGAGAGATTTTATCAAAACCAACCCAGTTCTGTGGACTGAAATCCAACAAAAACAAACAAACAAAGACTGACAGGTGTGACAACACCACCTGGAACTCAGTCAACAGATAGCAGAGTCCAGAACAGAACAAGAATACAACAACAAACTCAAAAGAGATGGAAGGTCTACCAAGGATCAAAATTATATCAATGTCAAAGAAGGGACAAACATAACAACAGAGACCCAGGTGGTGAGGATGTCAGGAAAATTATAGGATCCAATGGATTCTGTTAAATGGAGAGAAAAGTGAGTACTATAAGGTAACCCAAAGAAAGTTAATACTTCACAACTTACCATGAATATGAACTTCTAAGCAGAACAAGCAAACATGAAAACTAAAAAGAAACCGACAAGAAACAGCACAAAAAACACAAATTGAACACAAGAAGGAATGCAGAACGAAAGAACAAACAGCACTACCAAAAAAGTAACATAATGGCAGCAATTAATTCATACCTACCGATAATTACATTGAATGTTAATGGATTGAATGCACCAGTTAAGAGACAGAGAATGGCAGAATGGATAAGAAAACAAGACCCTTAAATATACTGCCTGCAAGAAACACACCTTACACACAAAGACAGAAACAAACTAAAAGTTAAAAGATGGAAAAAAATTTACCAAGCTAACTGACACAATAAACAAGCAGGAGTGGCAATACTAATCTCTGACAAAGTAAACTTTAAGATAAAAACTAGCATAAGAGACAAAGAAGGACACTATCTCATGATCAAAGGGTCAATTGAGCAAGACTACATAACCATAATTAAATCTACACTCCCAATGAAAGCACATCAAGATACATGAAGGAAGCCTTACTAGAATTGAAGAAATAGATAAATCTACAATTATAGTGGGAGATTTTAACGCACCACTCTCAAAAAGGCATAGAATAACCAGAAAAATACTTGACAAAGTTACATAAGAACTAAACAACACAATCAACCAACTTGACCTCATAGATGTATACAGAGCATTCATTCCAACAACAGCACTATATACATTCTTCTCCAGTGTTCATGGAACATTTTCCAGAATTGACCATGTATTGGATCACAAAGCAAGCCTCCATAAAATTACAAACATCAAAATTCTACAGAGTATCTTCTCAGACCACAATGCTATAAAACTAGAAATCAACAATAAGATCAAGGCAATAAAGTCGAATACATGGAAACTGAGAAACACCCTGCTGAAAAGTGACTGGGTTAAAGAAGAAATTAAATGTGAATTCACACATTTCCTAGAAACAAATGAGAATGAAAACACAACATACCAAAATCTTTGGGACACGGCAAAAGTAGTACTGTGAGGACAATTTATTGCAATAAATGCGTGCATCTAAAAAGAGGAAAGAACCAAAATTAACACAATAACACAGCATCTTCAACACTTTGAAGCAGACCAGCAGAGGGAACCTACAGTCACCAAAAGAAAGGAACTCATATAGATAAAAGCAGAAATAAATGAGATTGAAAACTGAAAAACTATAGAAAGAATCAGCAGGACAAGAAGCTGGTTCTTTGAAAGGATTAATAAAATTTACAAACCATTGACAAAACTAACAAAAGAAAAGAGGGAAAGGACACAAATAACTCGCATGAGAAACCGCAAGGCCAATGTCACAATGGAACCAAAGGAATTCAAAAGAATAATAACAGAATACTATGAAGAATTGTACTACAATAAATTCGAAAACTTAGAAGAGATGGATATATTTCTAGAAAAACATGACCTATCTAAACTTAGAATGAAGTAGAAAACTTGAGCAAACCCATAATAAAAGAAGAAATTGATTAGGTCATCAAAAAACTCCTAACCAAAAGAAGCTCAGGCCCAGATGGCTTCATGAGTGAATTCTACCAAGCATTCAGGGAAGAACGGTCACCAATTCTACTCAAATTATTATGACCCAGCAATTACTCTGCTTGGTATTTACCCACAAGATATATGCACACCAATGTTCATAGCAGCACTATTTCCAATAGCAGAAAAAATGGAGACAACCAAAATGCCTATCAAATGGATAAACAAACTGTGTGGTACATGCACACAATGTAATATTACGCTACCTTGAAGTACAACAAGGAAGCTTCAAGTCATTGCATAACATGGATGAACCTTTGAGGTCATTATGCTGAGTGAAATTAGTCAGTCACAAAAAGAGAACTAGTGCATAAGACCATAATTGTAAAAAACTAAAAAAAAGAACCCACTCAAAAGGAGGAAAACATCTATCACATATAAGTGCTGATCACCTGTATGTATGGGATAATAGGTGGGAAGAAAGAGCACAGAGTAGGGAATAGACACAGGAGAGCCTGGGAGTGGGGGTGGGGGTGGGGTGAAAGGCTGGCAATACACAAGAAGTGGGAGGGGAAAAAGAAGAACAAGGCAGGCAGGAGAACAGTTGGGCAGGTTCTCATGGGCTAGGTGGGACCGAGGTAAATGATGATGTATGCACAACCTTGGAATAACAGGATACAGAGATTGAGGCATGGCTTGAAAAGGGAAAAGAGGGGAATAATGTTAAGATGCTTGGCTGTCTTTTGAATCTTGGTCTCCCTTGCCTACCATTGTGAAATAGACACCTGGGGGAGGGGGGATAGCCAGAAACATCACAACAGAAAACATGTAAGCCCGTCTTCAGTCTATAACTGACTGGAATACCTTGAGTGGGGCTGGAAACTGCAGAGACCCAAAATGGGCAAAATGGGGGGCTGGGGTGGCTATACAGCAAGAAGTGACTGGCTTACGAGCTTTCAAGAGGGAGCGTAATTCCAGATGGGGCAGCGATAGGCAGAACCTCTACTGAATGATTTCCAAACTGTTGGGACCAGGCTGACAAAAGGAAATGGGGATAAGACTCCTGTGGTACAACAGTGAATACCTACCCCCAGGACTGACTGTGAGGGTCGGAAATGTAGAGGCAGATTTTTGTTTTCTTTTTTGGCAAAAGGAAGAGATTGATTGATTTTGCAGCACAGGAGCAGAGATCCCTAGGACCATCAAGTGAGAAGCGCAGAAAGTGTGATCCTACCCAGAGAGGCAGTGAGGCCAGGCATGAAGACAGAGATGATGATGTGGACAGATGGAGTAGCTGGGGAAACAGAACTCAGGGAGGGAGAGGAGCTGTTTGCTGACAGCCAGGAGATGTGCGCTTGTGGGGTGTATCCTTTAGTTATTTGATGATGCATGGATGGGATTACAATCATTGCAGTGAAATGAAATATGATAGGATGAATGTGAAGTGAAGTAGGACAGAGGCAAATAATGATGTATGCACAACCCTGGAACAGCAGGGCTCTGGGATACAGAGATTGAGACATGATTTGAATGGGGAAAAGGGCAGAATTACGCTTAGCTGTCTTTTGAATCTTGGTTTCCCTGGCATACCACTATAAAATAGGCACTGGAGGGGGAGAGAAAGGAATAGCCAGAAATACCACCATAGAAAGTATGCAAGTCCATCTTCTGCCTATAACTGATTGGAATACTTAAAATGGAGCTGCAATGTACCCAGTGAAGGAGGCTTCCTGTGGAACCTCTACATTACACAAGACCATAGGTGGAATCTTCTGAGGGGATGTTTCCACTTGAAAGGACAAGCAAACCAGCCTGGAGCAGCCATAAGAACAGAAGATACTTCCTGAAAGAAAGACTGACAGGAAAAGTGCAAGACAATATAGGCAGACTGATTACTACAAGAACAAACAAGTGGCATGCCCAGGAGACATCAAGGCAAGTGGTTGTGTCCCCCTCAAGGCAAACCCCCTTCTAAAACTAAGACTCAATGGGAATACATGTCCTGATTGGTGATCACATTCATCACCGATAATGGGAAGTGAGGGAAAAGCAACAATGAAGATGCGAGCTAAGCCCTACAACATTCAATAGACTCCTGTGAACCCGGATGGAGACCTGGCTGGCCAGCAGTGTGGCAAGACCTGGGGACTCTTGGTCAGAGTCAGCGACATGGCCACAGAGGACAAGAGTGGAGAATGAAGTGTCCAGCTGATAAGAAAAGAGGGCACATGCATAAGTATACCCACACTTGCAGATAATACCCACTTGACCTGGCGTCAACGACTGGATAATCAGAGCTCAACCAGAAGAAGAAAGAAGAGGGATAAAAGAATAATCTGATATGAATTTGTTGAACTTGGCATATACCTATGGAAGCAGTAGCTCAAAAGAGGGAACAAATCTTCACAGGGAGGATCATTCCCAACACCTTCACACACGGAGAGGACAGGGATGGGCAACTTGGACATTGGCTACCCAGAATAGAGGGACTACAGAGACAAGAAGTGACTTGCTTACCAGCTTTCAAGAGGGAATCTAGATCCAGAGGGTGTGCAGCAAGGTAGAATCTCCACTGAGTAGTATTCATTCTGTCCAGTCGGGGCTGATGAAAGGAAATGCGGATAGGTCTCTTGCAACACAACAGTGAATAATTATTATCAGGACTGATTGTAAGGGCTGGAAATGTAAATGTAGACTTTTTGTGGCAAAGGGAGGGAAGTGATTAACTTTGCAGTCTAGGAGCAGAGGTCCCTGGGACCATCAAGGGAGAAGAGTGGAGAACGGAACCCTACCCAGAAAAGCAGCCATGCCAGGGATAGAGGCAGAGACAATGACATGGGGAGTTGGAGGGGCTGGGGACTTTGGACCCGGAGAGGGAGAGGGGTTGTGTGAGGACAAGGGGGATAGGGTAGGCTTGCTGGGTATACCCTTTGGTTGATGAATGGTGCATGAAGGGGATTGAAACCATGACAAGGAAATGATGTATGACCAGATAAATGTGAAGCTAATTCCCTCCCATGTAAACTATCATATAATTCACAATAAAGCATTAAAAAAAATGTAGGGGGAATTATTATTACATAATACTTAAGTAAAGTGTTTAGGAATTTGCTTTAAAGAACTAAAATGTTGTTGTTTCTGTTAAGTGTTAAGGTTCCAACTCATAACAACCCTGTATAGGGTTTCCAGGAGGGGTTTGTGAGTTTCAACTGCCGGGCTTGTTAAACCTGCCTTGAGGTCTAGTGCTTATCCTACAGGGCTACACCAATATTTCAAAATGTTATTAAATTTCCTTAATTGTTGTAGCAGATTCCAAAAAACGTCTCTGTTTGGAATTACTGAATTTCTGTATACAAATTTATTTGCGCTAGAAAATTTAGTCCTGGTGTGTTGTGGGTTAATGCGCTGGACTGCAAAGTTGCTTTGATCTGTAAGGTCAGTGGATCAGGCTCACCAGCTGCTGCTCCGAAACCCTGTACACGGTCACTATGAGTTGGAATCTACTCAACGGCACTTAACAACAACAAGGAAAATTAATCTTTATTTGGAAGATGTGACAAAGTAACATCAATCCAGAGTAGTTATTAGCTGTCTAAGAAAGGCTAGGTATGAAGTGCTGCAAACAATAGTGAAATCTGAAGACAGACTTCTCAGGATACTACACCAGAGGAAGGACTATTCACATCTGTGTAAGGCAAGACTCTGATAGCACAGTATTCTATTTCACTTCCTATTATGGCAACAATTTCATCAGCTCATCTAATTTAAGTACCATTTCATTTTCTATCAGAATATGCATTACATTTCAGAAAAATTTTTTACATGTGTGAGACTATTTTTTTCAACAGTTTGTGAATGTCTCTATTGAAACCTGGATATCTTAGTTTTCTGCCGCTGCTGTAACAAAATTCCACAGAGTAGGAGGCTGTAAAGAATATGAATTTCTTTTCTTACCATTTTGGTTGCTAAACAAAAGTTCAAGTCAGGGTCTTGACTGTGCCTATTCTTTATAGTTCCTTCACTGTTTATATATAAATCTTTTTCAGTTGTCACACTTTGTGTCTGTCTCCCTGTGTCTGTATTCTCTTATGCTAGACACTGAGGACTTATTAGGTTTTTGGACTCAATTAACATAAAAGAAAACCCTTGTTCCCAATCAGCATTCAATTCACTGTTAATGAGTGAAGTTAGAACTTCAAAGGTGGTGGTGTTGGTTGTATGCCCTTAAGTTGGTTCCTAGTCATAGCGATCCTGTATAGGTTTCCAAGCTGTAAATCTTTATGAGAGCAGAAAGTCTCATTTTACTCCCAGTGAGCATCTGTTGGATTCAAACTACTGACCCTGTGGTTAGCAGCCCAATCCATAACCCACTATACTACCAAGACCCCTTTCAACACATATGAGGGAGATTCAAAGAGTTTGTGGAAAAATTCCATTATTTTCTAATTGCATTTTCCATGAACTCTTTGAAGTCCCTTTATATTTCTGGATGACACAATCCAATCCATAATCTTTAGGACCACACTTCTACTTAGAAAAACATCAGTGTTCTACTAATCTTTCTACGAACAGTTTCAAAAAAGACAGTCTCTATAGTTGAACCTTATATACTTCTAATGTTTTCTGCTAATGGAGAAGAAAACAAGTCATTTAAAGTATTGCAACACGTGATTTAAAATATTCTATTCTGTACCACCACAGGATTTAGATTAGACACATCTTTTGTTGGTGCTCATTAACAAACTCGATGTGTTCTGTCCACTTTTCTTGATATGTTTTTCTCTTTTTATGGTGTCATTAAATTTGTGTTGTATTCTGATAAGCAGCTCTGTGTTGCTAATATATTATCCCAATGCACAAAAGTTAGTAAAAAATTATCTGCACTCTGATTAAAAATGCGATCTACGTCCATGGCTGATGACCATTAAGCATGCACATGAAATGATTGTGTTGAACACACGAGTTACAGTGTGGCAAATTGTTTGCAAATCATATGAGTGACAGTGAATTATGTGGCAAAACCCTTACAAATCCTTTGGATCTGCCTATGAAATAATCTACAACAGACTTGGGTTTCAAAATTTTTGTGAGAAATGGGTACCAAAACAACTCATGGAAGACATAAGCAGAAGTGATTGAACATCTGCAAACAAAATTTGGACCAATACTTGAAGGAAGGTAAAAGTTTCTTAAAGAAAAGATGTTACTGATAATGGGACATAGATTCATAACTAAGAGCCTGAGAGTAAACGGCAGAGAATGGAATGGAAACATCCTCAATCACTGATTAAGAAAAAAATCACAAGTCCACCATCATCTGGAAAATTAATACTTACGGTTTTCTGGGGCATTCAAAGGCCAGTATTGGAACATTATTGGGAAAAAGTTCAAAGGCCAACAACGTCCCTTAGAAGGAGATTCTCACGGAAGAGCTGAAGCTTAAACTGGGATTAAACACAGAGGACTGTTATCCAAGGGTGTTGTGATCCTGCATGACAATGCACATCACACACCTCTGCCCACACTGTTGACACTCTACAAAAAATTTATTTTGAGGTGTTAAAGCATCTTCCCTATAGTCCTGAGCTTGCTCCATCAGACTTTCACCTGTTTTGTCCTCTAAAAGCAGCCCTTCAAGAACAAAGTTTCACCACTGATGAAGAAGTAAAGAGAGTGGTGCATTTGTGGCTGGCAGCTCAGCCTAAAAATTTTTTTATAATAAGGGAACATAAAAGTTTGTTTACAGATGGCTAAAGCATATTGAAAAGCAATGAGATTGTGTTGAAAAATTATGTAGTTAAATGTTGATTAAAATAAATTCTATAGCCAGAGTGCAGATAATTTTTGAACCATACTCAAATAAATATTGATCATCAGAATTGTGTTATTTAAACATAATTGAGTATATCAATTTTTTTAAATTTGTTTTTAATATTATGTATTCCTCTTCCCATGCTCCAAGAAAAAGCAGTAAATATTCTCTTGTATTACCTTTAAAAAGTGTTTTAAGGTTTTCTATACAGAATTAGGAGTCCTGGTGTGGTGCTGTGGGTTTAATTTGATGGGCTGTAAGGTCACTTTGAACTACAAGGTCAGTGGTTCAAGCTCACCAGCCAATCCTCAGAAACCCTATACAGGGTCACTATGAGTCAGTACCGACTAGACGGCACTTAACAACAACAACAAATTAGAGTTAAATCATTACTCCACCTGTATTTGATATTTGCAGACATAGCTCTCTCTCTATTTCTGTTTCTGTCCTAGCATTGATCATTGGCAATTCTTCTACAATGCCAATTCTACCATATTTCAGGTTTCATTAATAAATGTTGCATTGGTTTAGATTCCATCAAAGGATGTAGTCTGATGTAAGAATTTGAATTCTAATAATAGCTTAGAATGTGAGGCCATGAAAAAAAAAATGGAGCATATGAAGTAAAACATAAAATTAAGGTCACTATTAAGCCACTTTTTAGAAATCTGTGCAGAGTAACTATGAGTTGGAACAAACATAAAGTTGAAATCCACAGCACTTAAGAACAACAGAAAAATCCAGCTAGTTTGGGCTGTGAATCACTGGCCTACTGTCTCATTGTGAAAATGAGAAAGGCAATAAAGAATAGGATTTAGGGATACTCTGTCAAGGTAGGAGGAAGCTGCAGCTTGTAACCCCTAATGCCCTATATACCATAGGATGAACATTGTTTCCAAGGAAACTGACTCTCGTCACTTTCAACTTGTCTTTAACAAGTTGAAACACATGCTTCAGTGACCAGGAAAAAAGCTTCTAGAGAGAAAGCCACATGAGTTCACAGTAAACTGTCCTCAGTGCATAAAGGTGAATGCAAAGAAAATTTTGGGCATCTTTTCTATATAATTTTGATCTTCTCAGATCCATTCATGGCTGGCAATTATTCCACTACGTCCCTATAAGAATTCTTTATAGTGATTACCTGTTATATTTTCTGAAACATGGCATATAACAGAAGGTTACTAGAACAAGTTGTTCTCAAAACCATAATTGTTATCACTTCTTTCCTTTAATATGCATTTTAGAGTCTTTTCAGTTCCATTGCTTGTCCAGCAGGTAATGAAGACCTTCATCCTGTATGACCCTCAGGTCCTGCTACTGTGTCTTGTCAAGCAGAGGTTTCTTCAGTGTGTCCTTATGATGATCAGCAAATATGGAAACAAAGTACCCCTAAATAATCTCCTGGGTCCCAAACATACATTATCATTATGTTGCTGTTGTTGTTGTTGTTGTAAAGTGCCTTTGGGTCGGTTTTGAAGCACAGCGACCCTGTATAGGGTTTCTCAGGTGCGACTGGTGAGTTTAAACTGCCAACATTATGGTTCAAAGCGACTTTGCAGTCCAGGGCAATAATCCACAGCACCACAAACATGCCCACTGTATAATAATAATCCTTATGAGAATTAGAGTGAGTAGAGAATATAATTTTTTGTTTTGTCTGTTTACCTACTGGAATATAAAGAGTCCAAAATGACTAAGAAGTCTCAGGATGATGTTTAATGTAACTCTTAATGGGTATCCTAGAAGAAGCATGACTCACCCTTGCTGTTGTTAAGGGCTGTTAGGTCAGTTTTGACTCATCCTGATCCTGTATAGGGTTTCCAAGGAGCAGTTAGGTGGGTGTGAAAAGGGAAGAACACGCTCAGAATTTCTAAAGCATAGTGAACTGAAGAAAAAAATTCAAGTCTCAACTTTCATTATTGAAGGATTCCCTGGGCAAATTATCGAATGATGCAGAAAGCATCAAAAGAAGATGGAAGGAATACACAGAGTCACTGTACCAAAAGGAAATGCTAAATGTGCAGCCATTTCAAGAGGTAGCATATGATCAAGAGCCAATGATACTGAAGGAAGAAGTCCAAGGTGCATTGAAGGAACTGACATAGAACAAGGCACTAAGAATTGATGGAATAAATATTGAAATCTTTCAACAAAGTAAGGCGGCACTGGAGGCACTCGCTCCTCTATGCCAAGAAATTTGGAAGACAACTATCTGGTCGACTGATTGGAAGAGATCCATATTTATGCCCATTCCAAAGAGAGATGATCCAACAGAATGCAGATATCATCAGACAATATCTTTGATAGTCCATGCGAATAAAGATTTACCAAAGGTAATACAGAAATGGCTGCAAGTATACATTGACAGAGAACTTCCAGAATCTAGTTCAAGCTAGATTCAGAAGAGGACATGGAATGAGGGATATCATTGTTGATGTCAGATGAATCTTGGCTGAAAGCAGAGCATACCAAAGAGATGTTTACTTGTGCTTTATTTATTATGCAAAGACTCTTGATTGGGTGGATCAAGTCAAGCTATGGGCAACATTGCTAGGTATGAGTATTCTGGAACACTTAGTTGTGCTCATGAGGAACCTATACATGGACCAAGAGGCAGTTTGAACAGAACATAGGAACACTCCATGGTTTAAAATTAAGAAAGCTGTACGACAGGGTTTTATTCTTTCACTATACTTATTCAACCTGTATGCTGAGCAAATAATCTGAGAACCTGGGTTATATGAAGAAAAACGTGGTATCATTAACAACTTGCAATATGCAGATGATACAACCTTTCTTGCTGAAAGTGAAGAAGACTTAAATTACTTACTGATGAAGATCAAAGACCACAACCTACAGTAGGAATTGCATCTCAATGTAAAGAAAACAAAATTCCTTATCACTTTATTGTTAAGTACCATGGAGTTGGTTATGACTCATAGTGACCCTGCACAGGGTTTCTAAATCTTTATGGGAGCAGAAAGCCTCATCTTTCTCCCATGGTATGACTGGTAGTTTTGAACTGCTGACCTTGAGGTTACCAGAATGATTCATAACCACTACGTTACTAGAGCTCCTTTCCACTAGACCAATAAAAAACATTGTTATCAATGGAGAAAAGATTAAAGTTGTCAAAGACTTCATTTTTTTGGTTCAACCATCAACACTCATGAAAGCAGCAGTCAAGAAATAAAATTACATATTGTATTAGGCTAATCTGTTGCACAAGACCTTTTTAAAGTGTTGAAGAGCAAAGATGTCAGCTTGAGGACTAAGGTGTGCCTGACCCAAGCCATGGTATTTTCAATAACCTCATATGCATGTGAAAGTTGGACAGTGAATAAGGAAGACCATAGAATTGATGCTTTTGAGTTCTGGTGTTGGAGGAGACTATTGAAAGTTCCCTTGGGCTGCCAAAAAAACAAACAGATTTGTGTTGGAAGAAGAGCAGCCAGAGTGCTCCTTGGAGGCCAAGATGGCCAAACTTTGTCTCTCATTGCTTCGGACACATTGTCAGGAGGGACCAGTCACTGAGGAGGGATATGATGTTTGGTAAGTTGGAGGGTCAGAGGAAAAGAGGAAGACCCCAGTGAGATGGATTGACAAAGTGGCAGCATCAGTAGGCTCAAGAGTGGCAATAATTATGAATTTTGCTCAGGACCAGGAAATGTTTCATTTTGTTGTGTATAGGGTCACTGTGAGTCAGTAGTGACTCGATGGCAGCTAGCAACAACAACAGTGAGATGCTTACCATACAGTCCTACACCCAGATGTATCTCTGGATTGTGAGAAAGTTTTGCAAGTCTATAAAAAAGCCCAAATGAGATAAAAACAAAGAAAACCACCAAGACACACATGATAATTTTCTGTAATTGATAAAGAACAAAAGTTAAATGCAACCAAAAGAAAAACAGTATCATTTTTATGGCAACAAAGATAATAATTCTTCCCAGATTTCAATAGAAGGAATACAAGCCACTAAACGGAATGACATTTTTAAAGTGTAGAAAGGAAAAAGATCTCTGTCTATATCCAGTGAGGGGCAGGGCAGACTTTTAGAAAGAATGGTGGGATAAAGATGTCTGCAACAAAATCAATACTCAGGTAATTTGTCCCCAGCAGAATTGTACAAGACACTGAAAAGAGACTCTTTTAGAAGAAAGGAAAATGATACCAGATAGAAACCTGTATTTAAACAATGAAAGAAAGAGTAGCAGAAATAGTATGTATGCAGACAAAGAGAACTTTTCTTCTATTTTTTAATTTTCTTTAAATTATCATATATTATTGAAAGCAAAACTAGTAGCATTATTATGTGGATTTTTTAACAATAAGTACAAGTAAAATTGATTAAAATAGCACAATGAAAGAAAGGGGAGGAGATAGGTAAATATTATAACATACCTACATTTTTCATGATGCTGTATACTATTATTTAAAGATACATTGTTAAAGTTAAAGATATGTATGATAAACTTTAGAGAATAATCTAAGACGATATTTTTATGGAGGGTATTGTTAACAAGGCAATACTGTTGTTAAGTACCCTCAAGTAGGTTCCGGTTCCAGCTTATAAACGACACTGTATGGGGATTCCAAGGAATGGGTAGTGGATTTGAACTGTTGAACTTTCAGTTAGCGGTCTAGTGTTTATCCTACAAAGCCACACTAATAGTGGAGATAAAATCGAACAGCAAAAGCACTAAATTAATACAAAATAAATCAAGGAAAATGAAAAAAAAAAGGGAGAAATAGAACACAAATAATGAGGTGGTAAATGTAAGTTCAGCAATACTGATAATTTCATCAAGTATAATAGGCCTCACTTTCCAGCTACATCAGAGTGTTTGATTATATAAAAAAAGAAACAATGATGTTGTTTGATTATATATAAAAACGAAACATGATATTTGCATGAAACACATACTTTGTAAAGGTGCAGGTTAAAAGTAAAACAAAGGGGAATATGCAAGAAATAATTATGAGAAAACTAGTGTCACTTTGTTACAGTGTTGCAACCCACTATTTTTATGATTCATATATGGGTGGTATATATCTTATCCATTTGAGATTTAGCAAAAGTGGACCATAAAATACATTTCAGAAAATTTCAACAGTTGGATTATACTTAATATATTAATGAATTGAAACAAAATTAACTCTAAATATTTAGAAATTAACACTTCTAAATACCCCCGTAGATCAAAGAAGAAACAACAAGGGAAATTAGCAAATATTTTAACTAAATGAAAGTGAAAATGCATTCTTTAAATTTTGAAATCCATACTTTTATGATCATGATTCATTTAAAACAATGTTCAGGTATGGTGTAATTTAAGGACCACCATTTATTTTTTTGCACATGAATATACAGGTGTTCAGGGAACTTTTGTTTTAAAGAATACCACCTTGGCAATTGAATCGCCTTGGTACATTTGTTGAAAGTCAATTCATGAAATTTTCTTGAGTCTATGTCTGCATTCCCTATTCTATTCAACACTGTAAATTTCCACCATTATTCAAATTCTACACTGCCTTGATTATCATTAATCTTATTAATAAAACATATTACTAATGAAATTAATTAGAAAATTAGGAAATAAGCAAATTAGCAATTATTACCCAAACTTGTTTTTTTTTACTTAGTTTTGTTTTTTTCACTATCATAAATATTTCAAAATAAGCATAGCAATTTCTGAAAAAATCTAAATTAGCATTTTAAATTGGGTAAACTAACATTTTTTTTGTCTTGTATAATGTCTTCTTTTTAAAATCTATTTTGCCAGTTATTAATATACTCAAGCACTCGTGCTTTCTTATGAATATTATTTCATGATTTTTCTTTTCTCAAATTTTAATGTCAATCTGTTTTTATCTTTACATATAAACTGCTGAAAGTCCTTTCAAATGTCTATTTTAAACTGCATGTAAATGGGTTTGATTCGTAATCCAATTGGAGAGTTCAATATTCAGTTGATCTAATGTTTGTTTTTAGCTATGTATCTTCCATCTTATTTTGTTTGCTATTTGTTTTATAATGTCTGTCTTCATTTTCATCTCCATTATTTTCTATATTGCAGCAATTATTATTAGCTCCTTATTCTCCTTTGTATTTTGAATAAATAAAAACTAGATATTATCTATATTGTTGGTGGTGGTAGTGGTAAGAGTCATTGAGTTGATACTGGCAAACATATGTAGGGTTTCTGAGGAGCAGCTAGTGGATTTAAACTGCTGACCTTGCTGTTAGCAGTCCAGTGCTTATTCAATGCTTATTAGTTGATTGCCACACTGGGACTCCATTATTTCCATTATCTATACTGTTGTTGTTGTTTTTAAGTTCTGTTTCCGAATTATTGCGATCCTGTATAGGGCTTCTGAGGAGCAGCTGGTGGGTTTGAACTACTGACCTTGTGGTTTGAAGTCCAGTGCTGATCTTATCATGTGTCTATATAGTTCACAATTATTTGCACTGTCCTTACAGAAGTTATTTTGTTAGTGGTTATCTTGGGGATTATAATTAAATTCTTAAACTTTTAACTACTAATTTTGAGTACTGTCAACTTTGAGTCCTCTTATGGCGCTGTGGGCTAAAGCACTGGACTGCAAGGTTGGTTTGAACCACAAGGCTGGTGGTTCAAATTCACCAGCTGCTCCTCTGAAACTCTATACAGGGTGGCTATAAGTTGGGACCAAATCAATGACTCTTAACAGCAACAACTCTGTTTTAGTGCACAAAATATATATCTTTATCCCTCCTCCATTGTGTTGTTTTTATTATGGGTTACATTTTTATACATGGATCTCTGGTAGCATAGCGGTTATGAATCGGGCTGCTAATCTCACGGTCAGCAGTTTGAAACTACCAGCTGTTCTGCAGGAGAAAGATGAGGCTTTCTGCTCTCACAAAGATTTACAGCCTCGAAAACGCTGTACAGGGTCGCTATGAATCTGAACCACTCTACTAC
This sequence comes from Chrysochloris asiatica, assembly GCF_000296735.1. Classification (NCBI taxonomy): domain Eukaryota; kingdom Metazoa; phylum Chordata; class Mammalia; order Afrosoricida; family Chrysochloridae; genus Chrysochloris; species Chrysochloris asiatica. The sequence continues at coordinate 30,672,884 of NW_006408529.1, read as the reverse complement.
AAGTAACAACAACAACAACATACCAATTAACATAGGTTTATAGTCATTGTTTTACAGATCGTACTTTTTAAATCCTATAGGAAACCCAAGGAATTAAAAATCAAAAGTAGGATGATATTGGCTTTTAAAGGAAAAACAAAACAAAACTATTTAGTTTCCTTTAAAATCTTTATTTCTTCCTTTGACTTTGAGTTACCATGTAGTGTTCTTTTATTTCAGCCTGAATGAATGACTCCCTTTAGCATTTCTAAATGTCCAGTTTTACTAGTAATAAATCCTTTTTACTTTTGTTTATCAGGGAATGTCTTAATTTTTCCTTCATTTTGAAGAATAGTTTTGCATCTTGTAGAAGTATTGGTTGACACTTTGTTTCTTTGCCTGATTTTATATTTCAGCTATTTAAATAACAAAGGAACCTTTTAGCCTCTTTTGTTACTGATGAAAAATCAGCAATTAGTCCTATTGAGTATACGTAACACATTAATTATCTCTCTCTACACAAGATTAATTTTATCTTCTGCCAAGTTGTCTACAAATGTTTTAGCATAGATCTCTTAGAGTTTATTCTGTTTGGAGTGATTTGGAGAAGTCCTGGTGTGGTGCTGTAGGACAAGCACTAGACTGCAAGGTCAGTTAGAATTGTAAGACCGATAGTTCAAACTCACAAGTCATTTCTCAGAAACCCTATACAATGTTGCCATGAGTTGGATCTGACTCAATGTCACTAAACAAAAACAAATATATTAATATCTTCAACAAATTTGAAGGCTTTTGGCCAACTTTTGGTGAATATTATTACAAGTATTACCTTATGATGCCTCTTTCATTTTCTTCAATATTTTTGGAGAGCCCTAGCGTGGTTCTGTAAGATAAGCACTCGACCGCAAGATTGATTTTAACAGCAAGGTTCAAATCCACCAGTGGCTCCTCAGAAACCCTATACACAGTCATTATGAGTTGGAACTGACTGGTCGGTACCACTACCAACAGCAATAGTAACTGCCCAGCTTGATGGTGTCCCATGGGTCCTGTAAACCCTGTTTATTTTTCTTCATTTATTTTTCATTCTATTTCTTAGATTCACCAATAATCTCTACTGTTTTCTGATTATTTATTCTGCCTGCTGTAAAGAGATGCTAAACCTCTATAGTATTTGTTTTTAATTTGAGTTTTAGTATTTATCAGCTTCTGAATTATTGTTTGGTTCCTTTCTATAGTTCTATTTTTTTGTTGTTGATATTCTCAATTTGCTTATATACCATTACTTTCTGTATCTTTGTATCATTTCATTCTTTTTTCCTGTCTTCCTTTAGTTCTCAGAATATAGTTAAGACAGTTGATTTAAGGTCTTTGTTATTCAGTTCAATGTCTGTTTCCTATGGGGAAGTTTATGTCAATTTCTTTTTTCATTTAAATGAGGCATAATTTCTTATGATTTTGGGGGGTGGGGATTAAAAATTAAATACTTATAATATTTCACATATTGTTATTTTTAGGTGCTGTTGAATTGGTACCAATTCATATCCCACCTGAATTTAGAGATCATTGGAAAAACAGATTTGATGCATTAGACAAGACCGAAACCCAGAAGAGTTTTTGTTTAGTGACATTGAGTCAGATCCAACTCATGGCGACATTGTATAGGGTTTCTGGGAAAACTTTGAAACTAATCACTTGTTAAACACCAGACAACAGGAACTGTATAATACTTTCTTCTGCCTACATAAGAAGCAGTTTTATGCTACATCTGATTTATAATATTCTTCAGATTATGAGTTTTACAATATTTAGAATGGTTAATGTGTATATAGTGTTAGAAAAAGAATCAACTGACAGTTTTTGTAATAAAATATGCAGTTGCTTTCCTTAATAGGCCTTTACAAATGCAAGACTTCTCACTGTTAACTTAATCGACAACTACATTCAGTTATTTAAAACCAGAATGTCAGATTTCCTAAGCTTGCATGTACCCTTTTATAGAGACACCAAATCTAATGTGAACATTTTTATTTTCTTTTATAGAGCCTGCTTGTTGACTCACCAGGGGCATAAACAATCAAGAGAGAAATGTCCATAAAGTCCCTGTGTAAAAATCTTGGCAAGTAGCAGGTGATACGTGTAGCCTCTGAAGAAGCCTGTCAATTTGAGGCCATATAAAACTTTAAAGTCAAACCTAAATTTTCCTTATGGCTGGTGGCTGTGTGCCATGGAGTCGGTTCCGACTCATAGTGACCCTGCACAGGATTTCCGAGGCTGTAATTCTTCATAGGAGCAGAATGCCTCATCTGTTTCCCATGCAACAGCTAGCTGGTAGTTTTGAACTGCTGACCTTGTGGTTCGCAGCCCAATTCGCAACCACTATGCTACCAGCACTCCTTATAAATATGAAAAATTGAAGTTCTTTTGAAAGTCTATAAAAGTCTTGGAAACTTTGCTTTAATGATTTAGAAAGACAAAGAAAATAGACATAGTATACATTATCATTGATTTAATAATAATTTAGAAGATTGGGCCATTTTTCATTACTGAGTAAAAATAATTAGTTACTATTTGATATGCATATTTTATATATTGCCAGGATTAAAATCTAGTATTTAATTTGACTCATGTAAATAACCTTAAGGAGACCACAGGCTCAATTAATCCATTAGTTATTCATTCATCAAGTGTATAGTGTTGTTGTTAGCTGGTCTTAATTTGTCTTGTACTCATGGTGATCTTGTTACTAATAGAAGGAAATGTTGCACAGTCCTGTGTAATTTTCATGAAATTGATATATTTCTCTTCATGATTGTGAAGTATACATTGAGTATATTTTCATTAACCATTTATTTTAAACTCCTAGTGGTATAAACAAAAAATCCTCTTACCTTTCAAGCTTACCCAACTTGTATGTACCTCATATGGCTCTATTAATATTTTTGAACAGTATATTTCAAATCCATGTTAGCTTAGTATAATAAATAGTAAACAAATGAACAGGCCAATTAAAAATATTTGGTCCAAACTTCTGTTAGGGGGCAGAATAAGCAGAGACAATTAGGGGAGACTACGCGGTAAAGGCACGAGAAAACCAGAGAAGGCACTTTCTGGGAACAGTTCCAAAGCTTAGGATCTAATATAAAGTGGGGGCATCAGTTTTTCACACCCACAGGTGGAGAAATCTGACTGTGGTGAGAATACAAGGTGATTTCTGAAACAATTGGGACATTGCCTGTGGGTCCCTCAGCCCGAGTTGAGATCAGAGGGTGGGACCACAGCCAGGCTGATACATAATTGAAGACAGAGTGGTGTCTGAAAAAGAGGTATGATGGCTTGTTTTTTTCCACTCATTTTTCCTCCTCTCCCTTGTCTCACTCTCTGCCGAGAATGGACCCCTTCAGGTGGGTGGGAATGCAACCCCAAAAGAATCCAGCCTTGTGCCCATAGGGTACAATTTACCCACAGTGCAAATGGGAAATCCCTGAAAGTCCCAATGGTCCTTTCACTGCTTCTTATGACATCTGACTTTGGGACTTAGCCCAAAATTTGACCTGGCAAGACCCTTTATTCCTGCCTTACCTGACAAGAGACAGTAGGTCTGGCCAGACAGCTAAACCATATTTACACATTGTAAAACCGCAACATAAAAGGCAAGTGCCAACAGCAACTACTATATACAAAGACACAGCTATTTTGAGAATTACACTGTGCATACACAGATACCTAACTGACCTTCTGAGATGAAAATAGTGGACAATCTCAATATCTATCTGCAAACCTCCACAGTGGTGACTAGAGGAGGGACCTGAACAAGTGGAGACACTCACCAACTACTAGATGTTTCGACTGTGCACGCACACTGACCTGCACAGCAAAGGCTACTGGACAGTCAGCTATGGTTCCATTTTTTGTTTTGTGTGTTGGATTTTGTCTCTGCTTTTATATTGTACCTATTTTGGGTCCTTTTGGTCTCACTTTTTGCCTGGGTGTGGGAGCATTCTCTTCCTACATTACCCAAGAAAAGACAGAAATCATGGCCATATACTCAAGCTACAAGCTTACCCCATAATATCCCACCCTCCAGACAGGAGCCAATACAGCTGCAATGCATTACACAGATAGCCAACATTTATTAAAATAACTTGAAGCTGAGTAGTAAGATAAATGAAAAGAGAAGCTTATCTCTAGATCACATGCACCAAGAGACACTCAGTAAACTTAATAACACAGCAAAAGACATTCATTTAATCAATGAAAATGCATCTAACTATTGAAAATGTCCAAGAGAAAACAAGAACAGATCTCAGCACATGTCCCAAAACAGTAACTAAGACAAATGAGCTGGAGGCCAACAAAGACTTTCCATTAGAATAAGAGCAGGCTTTGGATCTGCCTCAGAAGGAATTCAGAAGAATTATATGGAGACAAATCTAAATGCTCCACAGAGGCATGGAGGAAAATAAAGAAGTCAGGAAAGTGCTACAGGAGCAATCAAACAAGACAGATATAGCATTAGAAACAACTCAAAACCTGAGAAAAGACATGGAGATGATTAATAATAAAATATCAGAAATGGACAATACATTGAAAGAGCAAAGGAGTAGAATAGAAGAGATGGAAGCCAGGACCAGAGAGCTAGATGGAAAATCTCTCAATACTGCTAAGATAGATGAGCAAGCAGAACAAAGGATAAAAAAAAAATCTGAAGAGAATCTAAGATTCATGTTGGATAACATGAAGAAGAATTATTGGCATTCCGGAACAGGAAGAATGTTAGATGTTCACAGAGGTGATAGTTGAGGATCTTCTGTAAAAAAAATTCCCTAACGTCTTGAAGGATGAGAAGATCAGCATTCAAGAAGCTGAACACACCCCATGAAGGATAGACCCCAAAAGAAAATTACCAATACATATCATAATCAAGCTCTCCAAAATCAAAGACCAGGAGAGGATCCTAAAAGCAGCCAGGGAAAAGAGAAGTGTTACTTACAAAGGCAAGCAAATAAAATTAAGCTCTGACATCTCACCAGAAACCATGCAGAAAAAAGGCAATGGGGAGACATAAATAAAACCCTAAAAGAAGACAAACAAACAAAAACACCTGCCAAACAACAATCGTCTACCCAGAAAAACTGTCAATCAAATACAATGGTGCAATTAAAACATTCCAGGATAAACAGAAGCTAATCCAGCATTTCAAAACATCCTAAAGGGAGTTCCAGACAGCAACCAGAGATTGATAGACAAGGCAACACTACCCAGAACTCAGTAGACAGCAGAGTTCAGAACAGAACAAAATTACAACAAAGATCAAAATAATAAGTGTCAAAGAAGGGGAAAATATAGAACAAGAGATCTGGGCAGTGAGTAGGCCAGCTAGATTGCAGGATACAATAGACTGTTTTAAATGGAAGGAAAAGTTAATAGACTACGTTGATGTTGTTGTTCCGTTGAGTTGATTCCAACCCATAGTGACCCTGTATAGGGTTCCAAGGAGAAGCTCATGAGCTTGAACCACTGACCTTGAAATTCAAAAAGCTTTGCAGTCTGGCTCACACTATAGGGTAACCTCAAAGAAAGTTAATACTTCACAACTTACCATGAAAATGAAAATTCAAGTAGAACAAGGAAACATTAAAACTATGAAGAAACTGACAAGAAATAGCACAAAAAACATGAACTCAGGACAAGTCATGCAGAATACAGAAACGGATAGCATCACAAAAATTACAATAATGACAGCAATTAATTAATATCTATCAATAATTACACTGGATTTGAATGGATTAAAAGCACCAGTGAAGAGATAGAGAGTGGCAGAATGGATAAGAAAACAAGAACCTTCAATATGCTGCCTGCAAGAGTCACAGTAACTAAAGACTAAAAGAGACTGAAAGTTAAAAGATGGAAAAATACATACCAAGCTAATTGCAATAACCACCACACATCTGTCAGTTTGTCGTACTTTGGTGGCATGTGAGTTTCTGTGATTCTAGAAGCTATGCCACCATAATTTAAGTACCAGAAGGGTCACCGATGGTGGACAGGTTTCAGATGAACTCCCAGAGGAAGACAGACAAGGAGAAGAAGTGATGAACTAATTCTAAATATTTAGTCACTGAAAATACTGCAAATAGCAGAGAAACACTGTCAGATATAATGCCAGAAAATGAGACCCTCGGATTGGAAGACACTCAAAATGTGGCTGGACAAGAGCTGCTTCCTCAAAGTAGAGTTGACTGTGATGACACTAATGGAGGGAAGTCTGTGGGAGTAAAGACCTGGGGACATTCATTTGATGATTTGGCACAACTCAAAATAAAGAGAAACAGCTGTAAGCATCCATTAGTAATCAGAACATGGAATATATGAAATATGAATCTAGGTAAATGAGAAATTGTCAAAAATGAAATGGAACGCATAAACATTGATATCTTAGACATTACTGAGCTGAAATGGACTGGTAGTGGCCATTCTGAATCTGACAACCACATAGTTAACTATGCTGGGGATGACAAATTAAAGAGGAATGGTGTTGCATTTATTATCAAAAAGAACATATCCAGATCAGTAATGAAGTGCAACGTTGTCTGTGATAGGATAATATCCATGCACCTACAAGGAAGACCAGTTAATACCACTATTATTCAAATTTATGCAACAACCACTAAAGCCAGTGAGGATGAAATAGAAGAATTCTACCAACTTCTTCAATCTGAAATCGATCAAGCATGCAATCAAGATGTTTTGATCATTACCGGTGATTAGAATGCAAATGTAGGGAGCAAATAAAAAGGATCAGTAATTGGAAAATATAACCTTGGTGATAGAGGTTATGCTGGAGATCTCATGATAGAATTCTGCAAAATAAATGATTTGTTCATTTCAAATGCCTTCATTAGACAGCATAAGAGACGATTATACTCATGGACCTCACCAGACTGAATACACAGAAATGAAATTGACTACATCTGTGGAAAGAGATGATGGAAAATCTCCATATCATCAGTCAAAATAAGGCTAGGGGCTGATTGTGGAACAGATCATCAATTGCTCATATGCAAATTCAAACAGAAGCTGAAGAAAATGAAAAGAGCCAAAATATGACCTTGAATATATCCCACCTGAATTTAGAGATCATCTGAAGAACAGATTTGATACATTAAACACAAAAGACTGAAGATCAGAAGAGTTGTGGGATGACATCAAGAACATCACACAGGTAGAAAGCAAAAGTCATTAAGAAGGCAAGAAAGAAGGAAAAGTTCAAAATGGATGTCAGAAGAGGCACTGATACTTGCTCTCCAGCACAGAGATGGTAAAGCAAATTGAAGAAATGAGGAGGTCCAAGAGCTGAACAGAAAATTTCCAAGATCAGCTGGAGAAGATTAAGCCAAATATTACAATGAAATGAGCAAAAATCTGGAGTCAGAAAATCAAAAAGGAAGAATACCCTCAGCATTTCTCAGGCTGGAGGAACTGAAGAAAAAAAATTCAAGCCTCGACTTTCTTTATTGAAGAATTCTCTGGGCAAATTATAGAACGACACAGAAAGCATCAAAAGAAGATGATAGGAATACACAGAGTCACTGTACCAAAAGGAAATGGTTAATGTTCAACCTTTTCAAGTGGTAGCATATGATCAAGAGCCAATGATACTAAAGGAGAACGTCCAAGGTGCATTGAAGGAATTGGCAAAGAACAAGGCACCAGGAATTGATGTAATGAGAATTTAAATCTTTCAAGAAAGTGAGGCGGCACAAGAGACATTCACTCATCTATGACAAGAAATTTGGAAGACAACTATTTGGCCTACTGATTTGAAGAGACCGTATTTGTGCCCATTCCAAAGAGAGGTGATCCAATGGAATGCGGAAATCATTGGACAATCTCTTTGATATTCCATGAGTAAAGTTTTAACTAAAAGTAATACAGAAATGGTTACAAGCAGATAATGACAGAGAATTTCCAGTGGTTCAAGCTGTATTCAGAGGAGGTCGTGGAATGAGGGATATCATTGCTGATGTCTGTTGAATCTTGGCTGAAAGCAGAGAGTATCAGAAAGATATTTACTTGTGCTTTATTGACTATGCAAAGATTTTCTATTGTGTGGATTATGACAAACTATGGACAACATTGTGAAGTATGAGTATTCCGGAACACTTAATTATGCTCATGAGGAATTTTGGTACATGGACTGAGAAGCAGTTTTTCGAACAGGACTTGGGAACACTGAATATTTTAAAATTAAGAAAGGTGTGCGACAGGCTTGTATTCTTTCACTATACTTATTCAACCCATATACTGAGCATCTGAGAATCTGAGTTATATGAAGAAAACCGTGGTATCAGGATTGGAGGAAGGGTCATTAACAACCTGAGATATGCAGATGATATAACCTTAGTTGCTGAAAGTGAAAAAGACTTAAAATATTTACTGATGAAGATCAAAGAGCACAGACTTTGGTATAAATTGTATCTCAATGTAAAGATAACAAAAATCCTCACCACTGGACCAATAAACAACATTCTTATCAACAGAGATAAGATTGAAGTTGTCAAGGACTTCATTCTTCTTTGATCAACTATCAACACTTGTGGAAGCAGCAGTCAAGAAATCAAACGATGTATTGTATTAAGCAAATCTGCTGCACAAGACCTTTTTAAAGTGTTGAAGAGCCAAGATGTCAGCATGAGGACTAAGGGGCACCTGACCCAAGCCATGTTTTTTCAATAACCTCATATACGTGGAAAAGCTGGACAGTGATTAAGGAAGACCATAGAAAAATAGATGCCTTTGAATTATGGTGTTGGAGGAAAATATTGCAAGGGCCATGGGCTGCCCATAGAACCAACAGATCTGTGTTAGAAGAAATGCAGCCAGAGTGCTCCTAGGAGGACAGGATGGCCAAACTTTGTCTCTCATACTTTGGACATATTGTCAGGAGGATATCATTTCAGAAGGATATTATATTTGGTAAGGTGGAGGGTCAGAGAAAAAAGGGAAGACTCCCAGTGAGACTGATTGGCAAAGTGGCAGTATCAATGGGTTTAAGCATGGCAAGGATAGTGAGGTTGGCCCAGGATCGGGCAGTGTTTCGTTCTGCAGTGCATAAGGTCACTATTAGTTGATACCAATTCAACGGCACCTATAACAACAAAAACAACTGGAATAAAAAACAATCAGGAGTGGCAATACTAATCTCTGCTAAAATAAAACTTCAATGCAAAAACTACCATAAGAGATAAAGAAGGACACTATCATGATTAAAGACTCAATTGAGTAAAATGACATAACCATAATAAATACCCCCAATGAAAGAACATCAGGATATATAAAGCAAACCCTATTAGAATTGAAGAAAGAAATAGACAAAAGTAAAATTATATTGGGTGATATTAATATGCCAATGTTGAAAAGGATAGAACAACCAGTAAGAAACCAGACAAGGATACAGAGGAACTAAACAGCACCATCAACTAACTGGACCTCATGGATGTGTACAGAGCATTCAACCCAACAACAGTACAATACATATTCTTTTCCAGTGCACATGGGACCTTCTCCAGAACTGACCATCTGGTAGATCACAAACATCAAAATACTACAAAGCATTTTTTTCAGATTACAATGCTATAAAACTAGAAATCAGCAATAAGAAGACTGAGGAAACAAAGTTGAATACATGCAAACTGAATAACAACCTGCTGAAAAATGATTGGGTTGTAGAAGAAATTAAATGTGCATTCACAAAGTTCATAGAAACAAATGAGAATGAAAACACAACATACCAAAATCTTTGGGACATGGAGAATGCAGTGCTGAAAGGACAATTTATTGCAATAAATATACATTGAGAAAGAAGAAAACTAAATTTAACACAATAACACAGCATCTCCAACAATTAGAAACAGAACAACAAAGGGAACCTACAGTCAACAAAAGAAAAGAAATAATAAAGATCAGAGCAGAAATAAATGAGAAAGAAAACAGAAAAACTATAAAAAGGAACAACAAGGCAAGAAGCTGGTTCTTTGAAAGGATTAATGAAATTGACAAACCATTGGCAAAGCTAACAAAAGAAAAGAGGGAGAAGACACAAATAACACACATTAGAAACTACATCAGTGATGTGACAATGAAACCAAAAGAAATCAAAAGGATAATAACAGAATACTATGTAGAGCTGTACTCCAACAAAGTTGAAAACTTAGAAGAGATAGGTACATTTATAGAAAAACAAGACCTACCAAAACTTATACAGAATGAATTAGAAAACTTGAGCAGACACAGAACAAAAGCTGAAATTGATCAGGTCATCAAAAACCTCCCCCACAAAAAGAAGTCCAGGCCCAGATGGCTTCACTGGTGAGTTCTACCAAACATTCAGTGAAGAACTGTCACCACTTCTACTCAAATTACTCCAGAATATAAAAGAGGATGGAAAACTTCCTAACATTTATGAAACCACCATAACTCTCATACCATAACCAGAGAAGAACATCACTGAAAGAAAACTATAGACACATATCCCTCATGAACATAGATGCAAAAATTCTCAATAAAATCCTAGCCAACAGAATCCAGCATCATATGAAAAAAAAAAAATACAACATGACCAAGTGGGATTTATATCAGGTATGCAAAGATGGTTCAACATTAGAAAAATAATAAACATAATCCACCATATAAATAAGAAAAAGAAAAGAACCACATGATTATATCAATTGAATAGAAAAGGCATTTGACATAACCCTACATCCATCCCTGATAAAAACACTCAACAAAGTAGGAATTGAAGGGAAATTCCTCAACATAATTAAGAGCATATATACAAAACTAACAGCCAAAATTACTCTCAATATAGCGAAATTGAAAGCCTTCCTCTGTGAACTGACACCAGAAAAGGATGCCCTTTGTCACCACTCCTATTCAATATTGTGCTGGAAATTTTAACCAGAGCTATATGGCACATAAGGAAATTAAAGGTATCCATATTGGCAAATAGCAAGTAAAGCTCTCTCTATTTGCAGACAATATGATACTATACATAGCAAAGACAGTAAAAAAGCTACTAGACCTCATTGGAAGATTCATTAAAGTGGTAGGGTGTAAGATCAACATACAAAAATCAGTTGGATTCCTCTATACTAACAATGTTGTTGTTGTTGTTAAGTGCCGTCGAGTCGGTTCCGACCCATAGCGACCCTGCACAGGGTTCCGAGGCTGTAAATCTTTATGGGAGCAGAAAGCCTCATCTTTCTTCCGTGGAGCAGCTGGTAGTTTCTAACTGCAAACCTTAAGGTTCGCAGCCCAATTCGTAACCACTACGCTACCAGAGCTCCTTTTATAGTAACAATGAGAGCACTGAAAAGGACATTTCAAGAGCAAAACCATTTACAATAGCCACCCAAAGGATGAAATAGCTAGGAATATATGTAATCAGAGAAATAAAGGACCTATACAACAAAAACTACAAAACATTACTACAAGAAATCAAAAAAAGACTTACAAAATCGGAAGAATATACCATTCTCCTGAATAGGAAGATTCAATATTATGAAAATGTCAATACTGCCCAAAGCAATTTACATATATAAGCAATCCCAATCCAGATTCCAATGACACTCTTCATTGAAATGGAAAAAACAATTCCAAACTTTATATGGAAAGAAAGAGACCAAGGATAATCAAAGCACTACTAAAGAAGAAGAATAAAGTTGGAAGCTTCTTAGTCCCTGATTTCAAAATGTATTACATGGCTACAGTGGTCAAAACAAGTTGGTATCAGTACAAAGAAAGATGCATATATCAATGGAACAGCATTAAGAATCCAGAAATTAACCCATGCACATAGAGCCAACCGATTTTCGACAAAGTGCTTAAGTATATTGCATGGGGAGGAGATAGTCTCTTCAACAGATGGTGCTGGCAGAACTGGAAAGTGATATGAAAAAGATTGAAACAAAACATTTACCTCACACCAAGGAGGAGATCTGGCCAGCCAACAAACATGAAAGATTGTTCATGATCACTAGCCATTAGAGAGATGCAAATTAAAACAACAATGAGATATCATTTTACACCAGCAATAACAGCAAAATAAAAAAAAGTAGAGGACAACAAATGCTGGCGAGGTTGTGGAGAAACTGGGACCCTCCTACACTGTTCGTGAGATTGCAAAATGGCCCAACCACTATGGAAAATAGCATGTTGCTTCCTCAGAAAGTTCCAAATAGAAATACCTTATGATCCTGCGATACCTGTACTTGGTATTTATCCACAAGAAACACGAGCAATAACACAAGTAGATATATTCACACCAATGTTCCTACCAGCACTATTTACAATAGCAAAAAGATGGAGACAGCCTAAGTGGCCATCAAGAAAAGAATGGATAAACAAACTGTGGTACATACATACACACAATGGAATATTATGCTACTGCAAATCACCGCATAAATATGGATGTACCTTAAGGACATTATGCTGAATGAAGTTAGTCACAAAAGGAGAAATACTGCATAGGACCATTATTGTAAAAGCTTAAGAAAAAGTATCCACACTGAAAGGGGGAAAAAAAAACCCAAAAAACTCTTTGTTGGTTACCGGGGTAGAGAGGATGGGATGAGGGGAGTGAGTGGAAGGTGGAGCACAGGGTAGGGATTAGACGCAGGATAGTTTGGGTGCTATGGGGGGCAAGACACAAGAGGGGGGAGTGGAATGGTAGAAGAAGACAAAAGGGGGCAACATTTAGTCAGGTTTGCATGGGCTAAGTGGGACAGATGTAAATAGTGATGTTTGCTCAACCTGGAACAACAGGGATCTGTAATACAGGCATTGAAGCATGGTTTGAATGGGCAAAAGAGGAGCAATAATGTTAAGATGCTTGGCAGTCTTTTGAATCTTGCTTTCCCTTGCCTACGATTATAAAATAGACACTTGAGGGGGAGAGAAAGGAATAACCAGAAACATTATCATAGAAAACTTTTAAGCCCATCTTCAGCCTATAACTGATTGGAATACCTAAAATGGGGCTAGAACTTCCCCAGTGAAAGAGGCTTCCTGCAGAGCCTTTACATTGCATAAGACCATAGTTGGAATCCTGGTCCCCATCCAGAATCTTCTGAGGTGGGAAATTTCTACTTGAAAAGACAAGCAGACCAGCCTGGAGCAGCTAACGGAACAGAAGATACTTCTTGTAAGAAAGATCAGCAGGAAAAATCAGAAACAATAACAGCAGTCTAGTTGACTACTACAAGACCAAACAAGTTTTTCGCCAAGGCAAGCTGTTGGGTCCCCTCAGGACAAACCCTCTTCCAAGACTAAGACTCAAGGGGAATACACAAGCAGGCATGTGGTCTTGCTGGTGACCGCTTTGGTCTATGGATAATGGGAAGAGTGGGAAAAACAGCCATGAAGTTGTGAGTTAAGTCCAACTATGTTCAATAGACTCCTGTCGACCTGAATTGAGACCTGGTTGGCCAGCAGTATGGCGAGACCTGGGGACTCCTGGCCCAGAGACAGGGACATGGCCACGGCCACAGAGGATTGGAGTGGAAAGTGAAGCATCCACCTGATATAAAATGAGGGGAGATGCACAAGAACACCCATACTTGTATATAGTACCCATTTGACCTGGTCTCAATGGCGGGATGATCAGAACTCCACTAGAGAAAGAAAAAATAGGAAAAAAAGAGTAATCCTCTACAATTTGATGAACTTGACCTATACTTATGGATATAGTATCTCAAAAGTGGGAATGAATCTTTACAGTGAGGATCATTCCCATCCCTTCAGTACACAGGGTTTACAGTGATGGGGAACTTACACATCGGCTACCCAAAATGGGGTAGGGGTGATACAAAGGCATGAAGTTATGGGTTTACAAGCTTTCAAGAGGGATCTTAGTTTCAGAGGGTGCGGGAGAGAGTAAAAACTCCACTGAGTGGTTTTCAACCTATATGGATGGTGCTGGTGAAAGAAGATGGGGATAAGACTCTTGAGGTTCAGTAGTGAATAATTGCTATCAGGACTGACTGTGAGTGTTGTAAATGTAAAGGTAGACTTTTTGTAACAAAAGGAGGGGAGTGGTTGAGCTTGTAGTCCAGGAGTGGAGGATCCTGGGACCATCAAGTGAGAATAGCGGAGTGTGGGACTCTATCTAGAGAAGCAGTGGTGCCAGAGATGGAGACAGAGGAGATGATGTGGAGAGATGGAATGGCTGGGTACTATGGACTCAGGGAGGGAGAGGAGCTGTGTGCTGACAGCCCAGGGCCAGGCTTGCAATGTGTACCCTTTGATTATTTGAATGGTTATATATTTTTGAGTGCTTCTATGTATATCCCCCCCAAAAAAAAACAAAAACAGAAGGAATGGAAGCAAATGCTGTAACATGATGATGCATCGGGGGTTTGTAATCATTGCAATGAAATGAAATATGATAGGTTGAATGTAAAGCTTATGTTCTCCCATGTAAACTATCACTCAATTCACAATAAAAACTTAAAAAAAAAAAGAAAGAATTTTTGGTCCAGGCGGTATCACCAGTTACACAGCACAGTTGCACCAGGACCTGCTCTGCCTCCTGGGACTCCCCATCTGCCAAGTCCTCATATCCTTGACCAACAGGACAGTCTGAGGACATATATTCCTCTGAGAAACCTTTAACAGCAAATTCTGGTTTAATACCTGGTTTGGACAACATGCAGAGTCATATCCAGTCATGAAGGCATACTGTAAACCCCAAATAGCACCACGGAACCCATTCAAACTGCCACTAGTGGTACTGGAAGTGCTCCCAAGAAACAAAGTCATGATGTCACAAGAAAAAATAGGATGACTCATTTATGTACAGAATTAAAAATTATTTTATTAAAGTTGGAAAAATTATAGCAGAGAATGAGTCTTATTGGAAATCTAATCTTGTGAATTTATCTCACCTATACATCATCAAACACATATATATACTTTGGCCATGCATATTTTTTGTTTGCATGACCTTGTTTGCCTAAGATTTGACTAGAAATATGTTTAATAGCTATTGTTGTTGTTAGGTGCCATCGAGTTGGCACCGACTCATAGCAACCCTACGCACAGCAGAACAAAACAATGTCTGATCCTGGGCCAACCTTACTACTGTTGCCACACTGGAGTCCACAGATGCTGCCACCTGGCCAATCCATCTCGTTGGGGGTCTTCTTCTTTTTCTCTGACCCTCCATCTTACCAAGCATGATATCTGTAGAATAAGCACTGAACCACAAGATCTTTTTGAAACATGAGGTAGGCAGTTTAAACTATAGCTGCTCCTTGTAAACCCTATACGATTTGCTGAGTCTGAGTCAATTCAATGGCACTTAACATCTGCAAAAAGAGGATACAGAGAAACTCTATATCATCAGTCAGAATAGTAATAGCTATACTAAGGCTTATTTAGAGTGTTATTTGAGCTTAATTCCCCCCCCCCATTTTTGAACGTATGCACACTCATTAAAGCTTGTAAGGCAGCCACTGGCTGCCATTAAAAACTTATTTTTGATAGCCAGTATCTAGGTTGTTCATCTCTATCAACCCAGCATACTGAGAAGGCCAGCATGATCCTTGATATGTAGAAATCTTCCCTTTCAGTTGGAATTTTGAGCAACTACATCTGTAAACAAAGGTCCGGATCATCAAATTATAGCAGTTTAAGCTTATTTACTCTCTCAAACTTGTTTATCTTCATCTGGTCGAGTTCTGGTCAGCTAGCCATCCAAGCTATGTCAAATGGGTACTATCTGCAAACTGGGAAGTTCTTCCATGTATCTCCCCACCTCAGACCACCTGGCTGCTTCACTTCATCTCTAGCCTACAGTGGCAAGATCAGTGTCCATGGGCTCAGGAGTTCGCACACTTCCCTAAACTAAACTTCAGACCAGCCAGTCTTTCCTTTTCTCTCTCTCTCATCTCAAAGTCAAAAGGTGTCTAGGAACATGATCAAACTCAGTTCATGTCATTACTGATGCAATTCCTCCACTTTAACTCACAAGTAGACCATGGCTGTCATAAGTAACCATACAATTCTACTTCTGTGTTTCCTTTGAGTTTCAGTCTTAGAAGGGAGTTTACCCAAATGAGCTGAGTTTTCTTGCTTTGTTGGCTCTAAGGCAAACAGCTTGCTTGTTATTCTAACATTGAGCTTAAATTTCATTTATGATGTCCTGGATTCATCCTAGAACATGTCTGGTATGTATTAATGAGTACTCAATATGTCAAATCTGTTATTGATATGATTTCTAAATTTATGTAGTACCTACTCAATGTTCAGGAATCCTGCTGTGGCGCTGCGGGTTAATGCATTAAACTGTAAAGTTGGTTTTAACTCCAAAGTCAGGTTCAAGCTCACTATCTGCTCCTCAGATACCCTATTCAGGGTTGCTATGGGTCAGAACCAACTCAACAGCACTTAACAATAAAACAACATACTCAAGGTTGTACTTTAATTCTCATGGGCTTATTTTAATTTTCTTCATGTTTTTTGTGGGGGGCAAGATTTAGAGGTTTGTTATGAGTCTAGGCAAGACTAAAAGTTCAAAGCAAATTCAATTTTGCTTATTGGGACATTGTAAAGTAATAAATTATTGTTTATTACATGCCTCATATGATCCATTTCAAACCATAGAGAATTAGATCTTCATGTGTCACTGTTACAAGAGACCATAAACAAATTCGAACAGCTAAACATCTTAAAAATGCACCAGGCTTCTGACGTCTCAAACAAAACTTGAATTTTCTGTACATATATCTGTCAAATGAAGTAATTTCCTGTACACCACTATTCTTCTTGCAAACCAATCTTCTGTTTCCGTTCATTTGACTTAGATCGGCTATGAGACCTAGAGAAGGATTAGCATGGCTTATGATTTCTCTCCCGAGACAGTGATCTCTCTCTTCTCCTGTCTCTAGAAAGGGACCTGCTCCGCCTGGGAAAGAAGCGTCTTCTCCTTGGAGATCTGCGACGAGGTGGAGGACTTCTACGATAATCATCCCGAGGGCGGCGTCCCCAAGAGGGAGGTAGACCACGATTCCGGCTTCTTTTTTCACCATTTGACAATTCCACTCTTACACGGCAGCCACACAATGTTCTTCCATCTAGCTCTTGAACAGCATCGGCTGCATCCCAAGGATCTTCAAATTCAACAAAAGCAAAGCCGGGAGGGTTTCTAGCAACCCACACACTTCGGAGGAGTCCATAATATCCAAAAGCCGGTTCCAATTCAGTCTTGTTGCCATTGTTTCCAAGATTGCCTACATAAACCTTGCAGTCTAAAGGACAGGAATCATGATGCATTTTGAAATATCAGGTTAGAAACGCAGAGGCTTAAAACCACACACTCGAATGGATCTTCTCGTTTGCCTCCAACCCGTCCACGGAAGAAGTTTAGGCTTACCCGGCATTCACGAAATGGCCAATTTTCTTCATGTTTAACCTGAGCTTGCATAGGAGCAATTGATGATCTGTTCTGCAATTAATGCTGGTTTTGTTCTGACTGATGATACAGAGTTTCTCTGTATACTCTTTCTGCAGATGTTAAGTGCCATTGAGTTGACTCAGGCTCATAGCAAATCTGTTATAGGGTTTACAAGGAGCAGCTATAGTTTGAATTGCTGACCTCATGTTGAAAAATGTATTTGCAATAAATAAATCATCAGTCTTAGAAAAGTGATCTCAAGTATTGTTTTTATTATCACAATCAGATTTTCCAGATGTCAATAGTTCATTTTGTTTCCAAATTTCACATTCTAATCAACAGTAATCATCAATGTATCTTAATTGCATGTTTGATTAATTTCAGACTTCAGATGTTCATAAAAAGCTTCAATTTCCTCATCTTTGGCTTTAGTAGTTGGTGCATAAATTTGAATAGCAGTCATATTAGCTGGCTTTTTATAATCCTATCACAGACAGTCTTGTACTTTAGGAGAGATCTCGAAATGTTCTTTTGACAATGAATGTGACGCCATTTCTCTTCCATGTATCTCTTCTACCATAGTAGACCACATGACACTTTATTTCAAAATGGCTAAAAATAGTCGATTTCAGTTTTCTAATGCTTAGGATACCTGTCTTTATGCTTCAAATTCATTCTTGTAGACTTCCAGTTTTCCTAAATTTATACTATGCACATTCTACATTTTGATTCTTAATGGATATTTGAGCTGTTTCATCTCATTTTAAATCAGCCACATCAGCAAATGAAGATCCTGAAATTTTTGCTCCATCCATGTCCTTAAGATCAACTCTACTGTGATGGTATTGAAGGATGAAGGCATTTGACTTAGCCCCTATGGCTTGATAATCAGGACTCAACTAGAGGAAGATAAAAAAGAAAACAAATTTTGATAAAGGAAATGAAGGTAAATTGTTGCAATTTGATGAAGTTGACCTATACTCATGGAGGTAGTAGCTCAAAATACCAACAGAGAAGGAAGGAGTCTTCACATCAAATATCAATGTTATCTCCATTGTATACAGGGTAGATAGGGGGACAGGTAACTTAGACATTGACTACTTAAAAAGAGGGGGCAATGAAGGCACAAAATGACTGGCTTACAAGGTTTCAAGAGGGAGTTTACTTTAAGAGTGTGTGGGGGATGATAGAGTACCTACTGAATAGTTTTCATCTTGTCTAGATGGGTCTGGTAAAAAGAGATGGAAAAAAGATTCTTATGATTCAATAATGAGTAATTATTATCATGACTAATTGTGATTGTCACAATTGTAATGGTAGAAGTTTTGTAACAAAAATGGGAGAATAGTTAATCTTACAGTACAGAAACAAAGGATTCTAGGACCATCAAGGGAGAAGAGCACAAGCTGAATGTGGGACCCTCTCCAGAGAAGCAGTGACATCAGAGATGGAGGCAGAGATGAGGACATGAAGAGAAGGAGCAGCTGAGGACTCTAAATTCATGGAAAGAGAGGCACTGAGAGCTGAAGACCAGGAGGCAGACTTGGAGAATGTACCCTTTGGTGGTGTAAATTATTATATACGCCTGAGTGTTAAAAAAAAAAAAAAAAAAAAGAGCTAAAACGAATAGAGAGAAATACAGTTAACAGATGGTATACAGAGGCAATTATAATTATTGTATTAAAACAAAGTATATGATATTTTTTAATGTACAACTGATGATCTGCCCTGTCAATTTTCACACAATTCACAGTAAAAACTTTAAAAAAAGGAATAAAAAGAACAGTGGAGTCCTGGTATGATGCTGTAGGATAAGCACTCTTCTAACAACCACTAAGTTGGTGGTTCAAACCAGCCACTCCTTGGAAATCCTATACAGGGCCATTATAAGTCAAAACTAATTTGATTACACATAGCAGTACCAACATGAAGAATTGTATTAAAATAAATTTGAAAATCTTGAAGAAATGGATAATGTATTAGAATAAAATGACCTACCTAAACTAACAAAGATTGAGGTAGAAAACTTGAACAGACCTTTAAAAAAAAATAAGAAATTGATTGGGCTATTAAAAAACTGCAGCAAAAAAAAAGTCCTGTCCTAGATTGCTTTACTAGTGAATTATACCAAATTTTCAATAAAGAACTAATCAATTCTACTCAAAACTATTTCAGAACATAGAAAAGGATGGCGATATTCTGAATACATTTTATGAAGCTTTCATAATATTCATAATGAGGCAAAGAAATCACTAAAAGAGAAAATTTCAGAAAATATCCCTTATGAATATACATGCAAAAGCTCTGAACAAATGCCTAGCCAATAGAATTCATCAACTTATCAAAAATATAATACATCATTACCAAGTGGGATTCCTGCCATAATACAAGGATTTTCAGAATTAGAAAAGCTATCAACCTAATGTACTCCATAAATAAAGGGGAAAAAAATTGAAACACCTGGTAATATTAACTAAAATCCAATATGCATTCCAAATGAAAACACTCAATAAAAGAGTAATGGAAGAGAAACTCCTCAAAATAATAAATGGCATGTATGCAAATCTAGCAGCCATCATTAATCTCAATAGAGAGAAACTGAAAACATTCCCTTTGTAACAGGAACCAGACAAGGATGACTTTTATCATCATTCCTATTCAATATTGAGTTGGAAGACTTACCCAGAACTATAAAGCAAAAAAGGACAATTGAAGTTACCCAAATTCATCAAAGTAGAAGTAAAACTCTATTTGCAGAAGATATGATCCTAACAGAGAAAATCCCAAACACTCAGCAAGAAAATAATTGGAACTCACTGAATGACCCAATAAAACAACAGGTTACAAGAGCAATATAGAAAAATCAGTTAGACTCCTCTACATTAATAAAAACAGCTCTGAAAAGGAAATGAGGAAAACAATATTACTTATAATGTTGTTGTTGGTGGTGTTGTTAGGTGCCATCGAGTTGGTACCTACTCCTAGAGACATTATGCACAGCAGAACGAAACACGGCCTGATCCTGGGCCAAGCTTACTACTGTTGCCATGCTTGAGTCCATCAGTGCTGCCACTTAGCCAATCTATCTCGTTGGAGGTCTTCTTCTTTTTCTCTGACCCTCCTCCACCTTACCAAACATGATGTCCTTTTCCAATGACTGATCACTCCTGACAACATGTCCGAAGTATGAGAGATGTAGTTTGGCCATCTTGGCCTCCAGAGAGCACTCTAGCTTCACTTCTTCCAAAACATATTGATTGGTTAGACTGGAAGACCATGGCACATTCAATATTCTCCTCCAAAACCATAACTCAAATGCATCAATTCTACGGTCATCCTTATTTACTGTCCAGCTTTTACATGCATATGAGGTAACTGAAAATACCATGGCTTGGGTCAAGCGCACCTTAGTCTTCAAGCTGACATCTTTGCTCTTTAACACTTTAAAAAGGTCTTGTGCAACAGAGTTGCCTAATGCACTACATCGTTTGATTTCTTGACTGCTGCTTCCATAAGTATTGATAGTTGATCCAAGAAGAATGAAATCCTTGACAGCTTAGATCTTTTCTCCATTGTTAAGAATGTTGTTTATTGGTCCAGTGGTGAGGATTTTTGTTTTCTTTACATTGAGATGTAATCCATACCGAAGGCTGTGCTCTTTGATCTTCATCAGTAAATGTTTTAAGTCCTCTTCACTTTCAGCAAGCAAGGTTGTATCATCTGCATATTTCAGGTTGTTAATGAGTCTTCCTCCAATCCTGATGCCATTGTTTTTCTTCATAGAACTGAACTTCTCAGATTATTTGCTTAGCATACAGGTTGAATAAGTATGGTGAAAGAATACAACCCTATCACACACCTTTCTTAATTAGAAAACATTCAGAGTTCCCATGCTCTGTTCCAACAACTGCCTCTTGGTCCATGTACAGAATTCTCATGAGTACAATCAAGTGTTCTGGAATACTCATACTTTGCAATGTTGTCCATAGCTTGTCATGATCCACATGCTTGAAAGCATTTGCATAGTCAATAAAGTACAGGTAAACACCTTTCTGATATTCTCTGCTTGTAGCCAAGATCCACTGGATATCAGCAATGATATCCCTTGTCCCATGTCCTCTTCTGAATCTGGCTTGAACCTCTGGAAGGTCTCTGTCAATGTATTCTTGCAGTCGTTTCTGTATTACCTTTGTTGTTGTTGTTGTTGTTAAGTGCCGTCGAGTCGGTTCCGACCCATAGCGACCCTGTACAGGGTTTCCGAGGGTGTAAATCCTTACGGGAGTAGAAAGCCTCATCTTTCTCCCGCGGAGTGGCTGGTAGTTTCGAACCGCTGACCTTAAGGTTCGCAGCCCGATTCGTAACCACTACGCTAAAACTTTATTCACATGGGCTATCAAAGAGATTGTCTGATGATTTCCGCATTCTATTGGGACACCTCTGTTTGGAATGGGTACAAATATGGATCTCTTCCAATCAGTTGGTCAGATAGATGTCTTCCAAATTTCTTGGCAGAGACGAGTGAGTGCCTCCTGTGCCACCACATTTTCTTGAAAGTTTTCTATTTTTATTCCATCAATTCCTGGTGCCTTGTTCTTTGCCAATTCCTTCAATGCACCTTGGACTTTCTCCTTCAGTATCATTGGCTCTTGATCATATGCTACCTCTTGAAATGGTTGAATATTAACCATTTCCTTTTGGTACAGTGACTCTGTGTATTCCTTCAATTTTCTCTTGATGCTTTCTGCATTATTCAATATTTTGTCCAGAGAATCCTTCAATAACAAAAGTCGATGTTTGATTTTTTTCTTCCATTCCCCAAGCTTGAGGAATGCTGACCATGTTTTTCCTTTTTGGTTTTGTGACTCCAGATCTTTGCACATTTTTTTGTAATATTTGGCTTAATCTTCTCGAGCTGATCTTCGCAATTTTCTGTTCAGCTTTTGGACCTCTTCATTTCTTCCATTTGCTTTAGCATGTCTACGCTGGAAAGCAAGTTTCAGTGTCTCTTCTGACATCCATTTTGAACTTTTCCTTCTTTCTTGTCTTCTTAATGACTTTTTGTTTTCTTCATGTTTAATATTCCTGATGTCATCCCACAATTCTTCTAGTCTTCTGTCTTTAGTGTTTAATGTAGCAAATCTGTTCCTCAGATGATGTCTAAATTCAGGTGGGATATATTCAAGGTCATATGTTGGCTCTCGTGGACTTGTTTTCAATTTCTTTAGCTTCTGTTTGAATTTGCATGTGAGTAATTGATGGTCTGTTCCACAGTCAGCCCCTGGTCTTGTTTTGATAGATGATATGGAGCTTTTCCATCATCTCTTTGCAGACGTAGTCAATTTTAGTTCTATGTATTCCATCTGGTGGGGTCCATGTGTATATATATCTCTTATGCTGTCTGAAGAGGGTATTTGAAATGAACAATTCATTTATTTTTCAGAATTCTATCATGCAATATCCAGCATCATTTCTATCACCAAGGCCATATTTTCCAACTACTGCTCCTTCCTCTTTGCTCCCAACCTTTAGATTCCAATTGCCTCATCTCTCAGTTTGTCATACTTTGGTGGCTTGTGAGTTGCTGTGATACTGAAAGCTATGCCACCGGTATTTTAAATACCAGTTGTTGTTGTTGTTGTTGTCAGGTGCCATGCACCTCTACAAATAACCCAATTAAAATATGGGCACAGGGCATGAACAGCCACTTCACTAAGGAAGAGATTTGGGCAGTCAACAAACATATGAAGAAATGTTCATAATCACTTGCCATTAGAGAGATGCCAATCAAAACAACAATAAGATATTATCTCACACCAGCAATACAGAAAAGTTCAAATAAGAAGAGCACAATAAATGTTGGCTAGGATATGGAGAGATTGACATCCTCCTATATTGCTGGTGGGATTGCAAAATGGCCAAACCACTCTGGAAAACAATAGGGTGCTTTCTCAGAAAGTTGGAAATAGAAATACTTTATGATCCAGCAATCCCTCTACTTGGTATTTATCCACAAGAAAACCATATCATGATAGATATATGCACAGCAATGTTCATAGCAGCACTATTTACAATAGCAAAAAGATGGAGACAGCCTAAGTGACCATCAATGGAAGAATGGATGAACAAACTTTGGTGCATACACACAATGGAATATTAAGCCACCGTGAAGCATAACAAGGAAGCTGTAAGCCACTGCATAACATAGATGAACCTTGAGGACATTATGCTGAGTGAAATTAGTCAGTCACAAAAGGAGAAATACTGCATAGGACCATTATTGTAAAAGCTTAAGAAAAAATACCCACACTAAAAGGGGAAAAAAAAAAAAGAAAAATTACTGGGGTGCAGGGGGTGGGGGAAGGGGAGGGAGGGGAAGGTGGAGCACAGGGTAGGGAATAGACACACAATAGTTTGGGTGTTTGTGGGACAATACACAAGAAGAGGCATGGTAATTGAAGAACAAGGCAGATGGGAGAATGGTTAGGCATGTTTCCATGGACTAAGTGGGACAGAGGTGATATATGTTCAACCTTGGATCAATAAGGCTCTGTGATATAGGCATTAAGACATGGTTTGAATGGATAAAAGAAGGGAAATAATGTTAAGATGCTTGACTGTCTTAAGAATCTTGGTTTCCCTTGCCTTCTATTGCAAAATAGACACTTGAGGGGGAGAGAAAAGAATAACCAGAAACATCACTATAGAAAGCTTGTAAGCCTATCTTCAGCCTATAACTGATTGGAATATCTAAGATAGGGCTAGAAGTTGCCCAGTGAAAGAGGATTCCTATGGAGCCTTTGCATTGTATAAGATGGTAGGTGGAATACTGATCCCTATCCAGAATCTTCTGAGGTGAGAAATTTCCACTTGAAAAGACAAGTAGACCAGCCTGGAGCAGCTAGAGTAACAGAAGATACTTCTTGAAAGAAAGACCAGTAGGAAAATAAAAACCTGTAACTGCAGTCTGATTTACTACTATAAGGACAACCAAGTTGTTTACTGGGGAGGCATCAAGGCAAATGTTCAGATCCCTTCAGGGTAAACCCCCTTCCAAGACTGAAGCTCAAAGGGAATACATGAGCAGGCATTTAATGTTGCTGATGACCACATTTGTCTACCAATAAGAAGAGGTGGTGGAAAAACAGCAATCAAGTTGTGAGCTAAGTCCAACCACATTCAATAGACTCCTATTTACCTGGATCATGACCTGGGTGGCCAGCATTATAGTGAGACCTGGGGACTCCTGAGCCCATGGACAGGGACACAGTCACAGAGGACTGGAGCAAAGAGTGAAGCATCGAGCTAATGTGAAGTGAGGGGGGGATGTACAAGAATACCCATACTTACAGATAATACCTATTTGACCTAGCTCAATGACTTGATTAACAGAACTCAACTAGAGGAAGAAAGAAGAGGAAAAAGAGTGTAATCTGCTTCAATTTGATGAACTTGACCTATATTTATGGATGTAGTAGCTTAAAAGAGGGAACGAATCTTTACAGCAAGGATCATTCCCACCCACTCTGTACACAGGGTTGACAGGGATTGGCAACTTGGACATTGGCTACCCAAATTGCGAGGGCAACAAAGGCATGAATTGATTAGCTTACAAGTTTTCAAGAGGGAGCTTAGTTTCAGAGGTTGCAGGGGAAGGTAAAATCTCCACTGAGTGGTTCCATTCTGTGTAGATGGAACTTGTGAAAATAGATGGGTATAAGACTCATGTGGTTCAATAGTGAATAATTGCTATCAAGGCTGATTGTGAATGTTGCAAATGTAAGGGCAGATGTTGTTTTATAACAAAAGGAAGGAAGTGGTTGACCGTGCAGTCTGGGGGCAGAGGAGCCTGGGACCATCAAGAGAGAAGAGCAGAGTTTTGGACCCTATCCAGAGAAGCAGTGAAGCCAGAGATGGAGTCAGAGATGATGGTGTGGAGAGATGGAGTGGCTGGGGACTCTAGACTCAAGGAGCGAGAGGGGTTGTGTGCTGGCAGCTGGGGATGGGGGGTGGGGGTGGGATGGCATGCAGGGTATACTCTTTGGTTGTTTGAATGGTTATATATTCCTGAGTGCTTCAGTGTACATCCAAAACAACAACAAAAATAAAACCAGAGGGATTGGAAGCAAATGTTGTTAAATGATGACCATGGAGTGGAATGAAATCATTGCAATGAAATGAAATACAATTGGATGAATGTAAAACTGATGCTCTCCCATGTAAACTATCACTCAATTTCAAAATAAAAACTTATAAAAACTAAAAATAAAATAAATAAGGGAAGAAAATACTACAAAATATTTTCTTAGATCACTATACTATAAAATTAGAAATCAAAAATAGGAAGATCAAGGAAATATAGTCATATACATGGAAACTGAATAACATCCTGCCTAAAAGCTATTAAGTAATGCAGCAAAAAAAACAAACAAAAAAAAAGGGAGATTTAAAAATTCTGAGACACAAATGATAACAAAAACACAGAATACTAAAACCTTTGGGACACAACAAAAGTTGTGCTTAGGGGGCAACTTATAGCAATAAATGCACTCACCCAAAAAGAAAGAACTACAATCAACACATTAACACAACATCTCCAACAATTAGAAAAAAACTAGCAAAGTAAACCTACAGTCACAACAAGAAAAGAAATAATAAGGATTAGGCACAAATAAATGAGATTAAGAAAACAGAAAAACTATTGAAAGAATCAACAAGATAAGAAGCTGGTTCTCTCAAATGATTAATATAATAGACAAACCTTTTGAAAATTAACAAAAGAAAAGCGAGTGAAGACACAAATAACACGCATAAGAAAAAACAATGATAATTTCACAACAGAATCAATGGAAATAAAAGGATAATAGCAGAATACTATAAAGAGTTGTACTCCAACATATGGGCTGCCAAAAATCCATTTCCTCCAGATTTGAAGATCTGGAGGAAACGGATTTTTAGAAAAACATAACCTACCTGAACCAGACCTATTAAAAAAAGATTAAAAAAATGATTAGGTATTCAAAAATCTCCAAAGCAAAAAAAGTCATGGTCAAACATTCAGAGAAGAGCTGACACCAATTCTACTCAAACTATTCCAGAATATATTGTTGTTGTGTTAGTTGCCATCGAGTTGGTACTGACTTATAGCAAACCTATGCACAACAGAATGAAACACTGCCAAATCCTGGGCCAACCTCACAATTGTTGCCATGCTTGAGCCCATTGATGCTACCACATTGTCAATTCATCTTGCTGGAGGTCTTCCTCTTTTTCTCTGATACTCTACTTTATCAAACATGATACCCTTCTCCAGTAACTGGTCTCTCCTGACAATATGTCTGAAGATGAGAGATGACGTTTGGCCATCTTGGCCTCCTAGGACAACTCCTAGGACTACTTCTTCCAACACTGATCTGTTGGTTCTTTTGGCAGCCCATGGTACTTTCAATAATCTCCTCCAACACCATAATTCAAAAGCATCAATTATTCTACAGTTTTCCTCATTCGCTGTTCATCTTTCACATGCATATGAGGTTATTGAAAATACCATGTCTTGGGACAGGCGTACCTTTGCTCTTCAACACTTTAAAAAGGTCTTGTGCAGCAGATTTGCCTAATGCAATACATCATTTGACTTCTTGACTGCTGCTTCTATGAGTGTTGATGGTTGATCCGAGAGGAATGAAGTCCTTGACAACTTCAATCTTTTCTCCGTTGATAAGAATGTTGTTTATTGGTCCAGTGGTAAGAATTTTTGTTTTCTTTATATTGAGATGCAATCCATATTGAAGCCTGTGATCTTTGATCTTCATTTGTAAGAATTTTAAATCCTCTTCACTTTCAGCAAGCAAGCTTGTATCATCTGCATGGAATTCCTCTATTCTCTTATTGCTGGGGATACTGAAAACTATCAGATTCTCAGTCAAAAACCTTGAGGGGATATCTGAGAAAAAGAGACAAACTAGATGTAGAGAGAATCATTAATTAAGAACACTGAAACCAAACTGTGAACCAGCTCGATACCCTGTTATATGTAAGTAACTATTTCTTATGGTATCTTCTGACCAGAGAAAGGAATAACTCATTTTAGTAGAAGATAATATTATTTGGAGCCATTACAATTTGCTTTACAGTCTATCTGGCATACAATAAAAATTATATGGTATAAAATAAAACTTATGAGAAATAAACAAACCAACAAAAAAGATTACAAAGGCAGTGTGGTGGACAGACCACCTGTTGGTTCAGACCTTGTACTCATATAATCCATGCATTGGACGTGTGACTTACTAATAGCATAGAATATGGAAAAGATGATGGGCTGTCATTCCTGGGATCATGCTACATTATGTAAGAGTTTATCTAGAGACTTATGCTAGCCCAATTTATTAAGCCACTATATTGAGGAAGCACATGTAACAAGGAACTGTGAGCAGATTCTAGTTGCAGAGGATGGTTTCTAGCCAACAACCAACAAGAAATGGAGATTTCTGTTTTACAGTCACAAATAAATGAATTC
This sequence comes from Chrysochloris asiatica, assembly GCF_000296735.1. Classification (NCBI taxonomy): domain Eukaryota; kingdom Metazoa; phylum Chordata; class Mammalia; order Afrosoricida; family Chrysochloridae; genus Chrysochloris; species Chrysochloris asiatica. The sequence goes on along the minus strand of NW_006408529.1, from coordinate 30,644,934 downwards.
TGTCTGCAATCTGAGTGAACCTCCTGGCTGGTGATTTTCCCTCAGTTGAGTTCCCAGATGAGAATGCAGCAAAGAAAACTAATGAGATTTATTGTGCATCAAAGAAAACGAATGAAATCAGACACACAAACAATAGAAGACAAAACAGAGGACTATGACATACTAATAATTAGAAACTTATGTGCACTAAAACATTTCACCAAAAGAACAAAAAGGGAGAACACAGAATGGGGAAAAAATTGTTTGAATGAAACATCAGACAAGAAATTAATGTCCAAAATTTATAGGAAACTACAATATCTCTACAATAAAATGATAAAAAAAAAAAAAAGTGGGGGTAGAGGACATGGACTTCACCAAGGAAGACATTCAGATAGCCAGCATACATATGAAAAAATCTTCATAAACATTAGGGATTAGAGAGATGCAAATCAAAAGAGCAATGAGATATCATCTCACACTAGCATTAACAACAAAGTTCAAAAAACAGAGTACAAGTGCTGGTGAGGGTGTGAAAAGACTGAGACCCTCCTACATTGCTGATGGAAATGTAAAATGATTCAACCACTATGGAAAACAGTATGGCAGTTCCTCAGAAAGTTGTAAATAAAAATACATTATGAGCCAGTGATACCACCACTTGGTATATATCCACAAGTGATATGAGTCAGAAAACAAGTAGATATATACACACAGTTGTTCATCTCAGCAGTATTCACAGTGGCAAAAGATGGAGATTGCCTAAGTGTCAATCAATGGAAGAATGGAAAAACAAAGTTTGGTAGTACATACAATGGCTTTGCAGTAGGATGCCAAAGGTATCCTACTACTTCAAATACAAGCCTTCCTTTAAATGAGTTAATTATTCATCACAGAGTGTAGTTTTTACTATTCTTTGAAATATACTAAGTCCACTTGGAGTTCTTTTTGACTTACATAAAACATTAACTACTTTTTGAGTATTTGATTTATGTGGCACTTTCAAAGAGTCTTAATCTTCTTATAAAGATCTTTGTTAAGTAACAGTCTCTGTCAATGTTTTCTGAAATATTTTTTAATGTTGCTTCCATTAGGCTCTATCCTGTAGCTTCCAACTCATAATGACCCTATGTACAGTAAGTGAAACATGGTTTGCTCCTGTGTCATCCTCACTTTAAAATAAAAATGAAAAAAACAGTGAATCTAAAGAAAATCTAATCTATTTCCTTCTTTTCCGATTTCTTCCAAATGAAGGTCTAAACATACCCAATACTATAAATCAAAAACCTATAAATAATTTGTTCTTGTTAAAATATAATTTTAGGAAAGAGACAATAAAAATATCTGAATTTCCCATGGCAGGAGTTGTCTCAGATGGTGTAGAAACATGCAAACAAATACCTTGTTTCACAGGGAAGGAACCACATCACCGTCTAGACCTGAAAATCCTTCTATTGTAATATAATAGCCTGATATAATCAAACAACATATTGCATTAGGCAATTCCTCTACAGAAGACTTCTTAAAGGTTTCAGTTTGAGAACTAAAGTGCATCTGACTTATGTGATGATATTTTCAATAGCCTCATATGCATGTGAAAGTTGGACAATGAATAAGGAAGATTGTAGAAGAATGGACACATGGACTGATAGAAGAACAAACAAATCTGTATTGTTAGAAGTACAGCCAGAATGTTCCTTAGAAGCTAGAATGGCTAGAGTTAACAACACCAGTCATAGCCTAGGAGTCCTGGTGTTGTGCTTTAGGATAGGTACTGGACTGTTAACCACAAAGTCAATGGCTCAAACCCACCAGTGGCTCCTCAGAAGCTTTATGCAGCGTTACTATGAGCTGAAAGCAACTCAATGCACTTAACAACAATCTTGTATGGCTGGCATCATTATGAGCAGTTTTGCGTACATTTTCTGTTTAATCCTGATACAAATCTAATGACACATATTCTATTTTTTCAGGATATTAAATAATCTGTTAACTCTACTAAATGGCTAAATCAATATTAAACCTAGACAATTTCCAGATCTGTTCTCTTACCCATACTCCTTCTGGTTAGTTGGAAAAAAATGACACCACACAATAGTAATCATAAAGAGTTATCAAGGTATGTTGTTGTTGTTAAATGCTGTCGAGTCGGTTCTGACCCATAGTGACACTGTATAGGATTTCTGAGGAGCAGCTGGTGAGCATGAACCACCCACCTTGCAGTTCAAATGGCTTTGCAGTCTGGCGCATTAACCCACAGTGCCACACCAGGACTCCAATGTATAGGGATCATATAATCCATGCTGAGGATGAATTAGTATAAAAGTACCATACAAAAGACCTAGTTTGTCACTGCTTTTAATCCAATATTTCAACAGTTTCCATGTTAGGAGAACAAGAATGCCATTCTTTGTCAAATTAGTAAAGAAACAGACTCCAAAGCTCAAACTGAAAGCCGAAGGTGACAATAGCGTGTAGGTACACTAACTACCATAATTAGTTCTATTGTGACATCACCCATGTAGTTTCTTTTATGTGTTATTTGTGTCTTCTTCCTCTTTTCTTTTGTTTAGTTTGCCAATGGTTTGTCAATTTTATTAATTCTTTCATAGAACCAGCTTCTTTCTATGGCTTTTCTGTCTTCTATTTCATTTATTTCTACTCTAATCTTTATGATTTATTTTCTTCTGGTGACTGTAGGTTTACTCTGCTGGTCATTTTTTAATTGCTGGAGATGTTGTGTTAATGTGATTTTGGTACTTTCTTTTTTTTTGGATATGTGAATTTATTGCAGTAAATTGTCCTGTCAGCACTGCTTTTGCCTTGTCTCAAAGATTTTGGTGTGTTGTGTTTTCATTCTCATTTGTTTCTATGAATTTTGTGAATTCACCTTTTATTTGTTATACCACCCATTAGCTGTTAAGCAGGGTGGTTGTTATTCAGTTTCCAGGTATTTGACTTTATTTCCTTGGTCTTCCTATTGTTGATTTCTAATTTTATAGCATTGTGATCTGAGATGTTTTGTAGTATTTTGATGTTTGTAAATTTATGGTTTAAAACATGATCTATTCTGGAGAATGTTCCATGTGCACCGGAAAATAATTTGTATTGAACCGTGATTGGGTTGAATGCTTTGTACACATCTATGTGGTCAAGCTGGTTGATTTCATTGTTTAGTGCCTCTGTGTCTTTGTCGAATTTCTTTGTGGTTGTTCTATCCTTTTACAAAAGGTGTATGTTAAAATCTCCCATGATTATTGTAGATTTGTCTATTTCTTTTTTTCATTTCTATTAGGGTTTGTTTTGTATATTTTTGGATTCTTTCATAAGGAGTGTAGGTATTTATTATGGTTATGTCAACTTGTTCAATTGCCCCTTTAATCATGAGACAGTGTCCTTCTTTATCTCTTATGCTAGTTTTTACCTTAGAGTTTATTTTATCAGAGATTAGTATTACTACTGCTGCTCATTTTTTTATCGCAATTAGCATGGTATACTTTTTCCAGACTTTAACTTTTAATCTGTTTTTGTCTATGTGTAAGATGTGTCTCTTGCAGACAGCATAGCGAAGGATTTGTTTTCTTATCCATTCTACCTCATCTGTCTCTAACTGGTGCATTTAATCCATTGACATTCAGTGTAATTATTGATAGATGGGAATTAATTGCTGTCATTATGTTTGTTTTTTTGTGTGTGGTGCTGCTGGTTTCTTTATTCTACTTGCCTTCCTATATTGAGTTAATATTTTTTGTGTTCTTTCTTGTCAATTTCTTCATAGTTTTAGTGTTTCCATGTTCTTTTTGGATGTTTGTTTTCTTGATATGAGGTATTCATTTTCTTTGAGGTTACCCCATAGTTTATTAACTTTTTCCCTTCTAGACTGAAGGAAGTGTTTTAAAATGATTTGTGCTGATTAGGAAAGACATGATAAGATATATAAATTTTCATTCATTTATACTCTATTTTCTTTTTTCCCTTCTGCAACTGTAACAGTAGGATAAAAATGTCTTGTTCTTCTCATGGTGTGCACAGGCTGCCAGTCACTGTCATTTTAAACACCTCTTCAAAGAGTTTACTTTGGTTAAGCATTTCTCTGACATTCTGAGTATTCTAGGAGAAATATGTCTATTTTAGTGATTTGCAACTAATAAGGCAACTTTTATATCTCAAGTGAGGCTGAAAAAACAATGATTTTAGGCCTAGTTACATTTTCAAGAAAGCTTGATATATGACATAAAGGCATTCAGAACATGAATGAAAAGTTATCGAATCAGCATTTATGTTTTACATCACTGACAAGATATCACAAGCCAAAAATGATTCCTACTCAGCTTAAATATACAGAAATGTCTCACTTTGAAAACTGGAATAACATTTTTGCTTCAGTAAGAATAAGAATATATATTTTTTTCGAAGCATTATTCTTTTGAGATATGTAAAATCTGAAGTTGATAAACTTGCTGATAAAATATGAACAGGGATGAATTTCTAAGGATTAAATACTCAGCAAAAGATAATTTTGCACTATAAAACAAACAAAAGTGATAAAATATTTTGACAGTTAATTAGTTCTGGCATGGTACTGTGAGATAGTACACTAGACTGCAA
>NW_006408529.1:30629932-30631546 GCF_000296735.1 Chrysochloris asiatica | reverse complement strand
TGTTGTTAAGTGCCATTGAGTTGGTTCTGACTCTGTAAAGGGTTTTCAAGAAGTGGCTGGTGAGTTAGAACTGCTAACCTTGCAGTTCAAAACCACTTTGCAGTCCGGCAAATTAGTCCAGAGTGCCACATGAAAACCTTGAAATTAATAAGGTTATAAAATGATCCATCTCAGAAGCTGGAGGTGGGGATTTCACTACCATCAAAGAGGCAGGAATGGAACATGCTCTTGGGACCCTGAGATCCCTATGCATTGAACCTCCTTGGTCCAGGAACTAAAAGTATCAGAGAAGTAGCGGAGGAACAGCAGCAACAGAACCAAAAGCCAGAGCACAAGACATAGCACTGATCTTCTCAGCCCACCAGGAAATAAAGGTGAATGCCTTTGGGCAGGAATCTTACTTGCAGAATAAGGGATTGGAGAAGCTAGCTTTGCTAACCCACAGAACTAGAACTGAATATCATCAGGCTGAGACTTATGGTATGACCTGCCCACATTTTTGACAATCCAAAAAGAATTTAGTAAGATTGTTGGAGCATGGTAAGACCAAGCCAAGATGTTAAGAAATTGAGGGGCAAACAGAGGTGTGCCTGTGATCATAACTGAGGAAATGCTGTTCTGACTGGAAGAACTGTGCCCTGAACATTTCTGACTCTGAACTGTAACCTGCAGCTTCCGTGATTACTGTGAGTATGATGTAACAGTTCTGTGTGGCCATTGTAATGGATGATTGAATCCAGATAAGGAGCAGAGAGTGCTGTGGAGGGATAGTTGGTATCTACTTTTGCAGTATAATCTATAATGTAAAACAAAAAAGATGAAGACTCCCAATGAGATGGCTTGGCACAGTGGCAGCAACAAAAGGCTCAAATATAACAACACTTTGAGGATGGCACAAAAGCAGGCAGTGTTTTGTTCTTTTATGCGTAGGTTCTGTGTAAGTCAGAACCTAACAGCAACAAACAACAATGATGATAGATATGAATATTTCTACTATCTTATTCCAATCCTGGATGTTTATTTTATTCTTTTCTATTAGTAATTTGATAGGCATTTATTGAACATTTTCTGTGTTCTAAGTGCAAGGGATAATAAACTAAGTCATATATAACCTGTTCTAGATATTTCAAGTTAATAGGCATAAAGGTGTACGATTTGGACCAAAAACAACCAAACAAACCAAAAAACAACAAATCACAAGTAAACAACAAATAAATGGTAACTCATAGAGAAAAAACAAACAAACAAAACAACCCTTCATAGTACTGTGCAAAACTAGGACTCACAAACTTTAGTGTCGTTAAATTGGCAACTTTCCATCTTATTATAAATACTGCACAGTGAAATATTATAAAAACATTTGCTGCTTGTAGATGTGCTAGTTATATGTAGATTCCTGATCCAAGAGACTTTCTGTCTGCAGAACCTGAGCTTTCTTTAGTTAACAGCCTTACCTGGATCAATTGCCATGGTCTAGCAGTCCTGGTGTGGCACTGTAGTATAAGGCTTAGAACCTCAAGGTCAGCTTGAATCACAAGGTCAGCAGTTCAAACTTATCAACATCTCCTCAGAAACCCTATACTATGTCAAAACTGACTTGATGGCAATTAACAA
>NW_006408529.1:30627759-30629438 GCF_000296735.1 Chrysochloris asiatica | reverse complement strand
GGACCTAGGGTCCCTGCACTGTAAAGCTCTTAGATCAAGGGAAAGGTCGATGCCAAGACACATGGAGATCTCTAAGGAATGCTGAGGCTACAGATGCTGAAAGAAGAAGAGCTTTTTTAAGAGCCAGTGCCCTGGATTTTGATTCTAGCCTCATAAACTGAAAATAAGAGTGCTAGTGGCACTTTAGGATAAGCACTTGACTGAACCCTGCAGCTGCTCAAAGAAAAAAGCTGATGTTTTCTGCTCCCACAAACATTCATGCTTCTGAAACCTTATGCAAGGTCGCTAATAGTTGGAATTGACTTGATGACACCTAACACTGACAACAACCACAAGAAGTTATAATAATGAGAAAAGCATTGTTAGAATTTTGTTTCTTACATCATTGTGAAAAATGATTACCCTCACAAGAGCAAACCTCTTTGTATATATGTATGGCCAACACACAAACACAGTTTTGCAATGTGATAGGTTATAAGTGCACAAAGGTGGGAAGCAGAAGTCCCAGTGTAAGCTCAGGTCTGACTGAGCTTGGAGTACTATGTACAATTCCTGGAAGTAATTTGCCCTAAAATACAAGGGCATAGATAAACAGAAAGAAATTTAGAGAAGACCGAGAAGTAGATTAAAACATTAAATATGAATAAGTTCTTAAAGGAAAGAGTGAAAGGTCAGGTAAGTGCTCATCAATTATTTTAAATATATAAATAAACACAGAAGTAAAAGATAAATGGTTCTGACTTCTGCATTTTTTAAAAAAAGTTATTTCCTCCTTCAGTCAGAATGGCCAAAGATAAAAAAATACTTCCTAACTAAGAAAAAAAAATTGGCATTATATGCTTTTTTTCTCTACTAAATCTACCTATGAATTGATACAGTAACTGCACCAAAGAGCTCAAAATTAATAAGAATGGCAGAGGACCCTCCCCCATATTCTGCATACAGGTCCCATCAATTTGACACTAATAACAATAGCAAATGTACCTTTACTAACTAACTTCCTTATGTAGTCCTGTTTTCCTGCTTTGTTCACCTAAGTTCTGTAAATATTTTTATATTTAAGGTACATTTTATCATAAATGATTTATAAAATAGTTTACTTAAAAAATTCATAGCAAATGCATGGATATATTTAATACTTATCAGTTATGCAGGTTAAGGGACATTGAGTGATACTATAATGTTCAAATAGTCCATTTGACCATTTTAATAAAGATCCAAGTATATTTTGTTAGAATGCTGTTGTTGTTGTTGTTAAGTGCTGTCGAGTTGGTTCCGACCCATAGCGACCCTGTACAGGGTTTCCAAGGCTGTAAATCTTTACGGGAGTAGAAAGCCTTATCTTTCTCCCGCGGAGTGGCTGATAGTTTCGAACTGCTGGCCTTAAGATTCGCAGCCCGCTTCATAACCACTACACTACCAGAGCTCCTTTTGTTAGAATGCTACAGCCCCTTAAATTGTGGACAGGAAAACTGTGTTATAGAGAAATTAAGTTTCTTGTAATAAAAGTTAATAAAAATATTAGCAGTGGCCCAGATTAGGCCTCCAAATCTGTTTCATAGCAGCACAATTGGAGAGTTCGCAATTATTTATTCAAAATTGGGGCACTTTCTCCTTGTGTTGGCATAGTTTTAGGAAGAAAAAAGTTCGCATCATTTTTGGTAATACAAAATATATAA
>NW_006408529.1:30621042-30626994 GCF_000296735.1 Chrysochloris asiatica | reverse complement strand
CAGGACTCTGTTACTGCTCATAGTGATCCTGAATAGGATTTCCAAGGTGTGGCTGGTGAGTTTGAACTGCCAACTTTGTGGTTAGCTGTTCATTGCTTATTCTACAGCACTACACCATATTGAATTGGACTATGCATATATGAGATGCTTGTGACCCACCAAGGGAATTGGACAGCCTGCCAATAATGTAAATAAGGCAAAAGACACACTTGGGGGGATTGGGATGATGCAAATGAGGATTTGAAACCCTAGTGTGGGGATTGGCCAGTTTTGCCATCCTGCTAGGTTTAAAATGAGTCATTTCAGAGGCAGAAAACAGGATCTCATCACTATCAAAAAAGAAGAACCAGGAGTAGAGCATCCTTTGGACCTGAGAGCCATGTACTGAACCTCTTGGAGCCAAGATACAGAAAGCCTTGACACTGGAGATGGGGAGACAACAAGAAGCAGAGGCTGAGAAATTGTGGTAGCTGATGGCTAGAAAGAGCTGCTTGCAGACATGGCTGAGAAAAGGCTCTCTTGATAAAAGAACTGTATCATGAATATTTCTGAGCCTGAACTCTAACCTGTGACTTGCCCAAGAACCCATATAATCCTAGGTACTGTCTGTGAGTTTTGTGCAGATATTGTAACAAATTATCAAACCCACTGGAGACATAGAAAGTGTCATCAGAGGGGTGGCTGATGTCAGAACTGGTTCAAGGGTGGAGATAGGTGTGATTAACCTCTGCCTTCTAGAGATCAGCCTTGGGTAGCCTGATTCTCCTTCTCCAACTTAAGAAGTTAGAGGTCAGATATTATCCCTACACCAGTTTTACAGTGTTTGATTTACAGATGATACTATTATTCTTTGTTAGAGGTATACTCTCTGCTCTACAGCCTATTATACAAAATAATCAGAATGCTTTTATGTTCATCAAAAGTGTCCATAAGTTTAAAATTTTTGAGTAAACACTGATATAAGTAATGGAATGGAAGTTGTTCAGAAAGGGCCAAAGAATGGTTATAACTTTCAGAAAGTCACAGTATGAGGAATCAAATGCTTAGCATTATAAAAGACAGAAATTTATAGCAGATACTTTGCTTTAAATTTGGGGTATTCTTATGCACCAAATCAAATATTCCCTTCAAAGAAATATCTGGCTAAAACCACTCTGTCAGCCACTTCTCTTACACCTACAGTTGCAAATTTCTTCTTTTCTTTGTATTCTTCTCTGCAATACAATGAAAGACTGACAGAAAGTGACATTTGTTTGTTTTCTCTGGTATGTATCAATCTGCCAATTTTACAATCTATATTGTAGAAAATTTTGTTGTTAAGCAAAACAGTCATTGAACCAAAACAAAACAAAAAAGCAGAAGATGTCATAGAAACAAAACCAACAAAGAAATAAAAACATATTCTTAAAAAATATATTTTATTTTCTTTAGGTAAAAAATTGCATTGCACCCACAAAACAAGGAGTATTCTATAAAGAAATCATAGAACAAAAATAACTTTTGTAAATAAAATTATCAGTTGTGAAAAGATAAGCACAACTATCCACCATGAAAAAGTTATTCGGTGATATTTACTAGAGGTAAACATATGTGGCACAAGGTTTAAGTACTTAACTGCTAACTGAAAGGTCTGAAGTTCCATACCTGCAGTGTTTTCCTGGGAGAAAAATCTACTGTAAAGCTTACAACACAGAATACCTTATGGGCAATTTTACTTTGTTCTATAGGAGGCCTAGTATAGTTCCATGGGATAATCACTGAATTGAACCACAGGTTGGTGGTTCAAATGCATCAGTCACTCTTTGGAAACTCTATACTGGGTGGCTCTCAGTAAGAATTGACTCAAAAGCATTTAACAACTGCAATAGGGTCACTACAGTATGAGCACTGGACTGTTAATTACAAGGTTGGCAGTTCAAACCCACTAGATGCTCCTTATAAACCCTATTCAGGGTCACTGTGAGTTGGAACCAACTGCTATACAGGGTTGCTACGGGTCGAAACCGACTCAACGGCACTTAACAACAACAACAACAAGACACTTAACTACAACAAATAGGATGCTATTTGTTGGTGTGGCACTGTAGGATAAGTACTGGACTTATCAGCACTTAACAACAACATAGGGTTGCCGTGAGTCAGAATCAACTTGAAAGCACAAACAACATACCTATCCCGTGACCCATAAAACTCATTCCTGGATATAAACTTGAGAAATGAGTACAATATATTAAGACATTTGGCAGGGTTATGAATCAAAAGGAACACTTCGATACTGCTGGTTGCAGTATTAGTACCAACTGGTACAAATTGGTACAACTACTTTAAATATTTATTTCTTTTAAAATTCAACATTCTCTTACCTTACAAATTAGCAATGCATAACAAACAAACAAAGACATAAAATAGGCTCAAAGACCATCAACAAAACAATGAAGAATAAGTTGAGGTATAGTCACAGGAAGGAATCTTATACCATGAAAGTGAATTATTACAGCTGTGGTGGTGTGATTATGTGCTGTGGAGTCGGTTCTGACTCACAGCAACCCTGCACAGGGTTTCTGAAGCTGTAAATCTTTATGGGAGCAGAAAGTCTCATCTTTCTCCTGTAGAACAGCTGGTAATCTCGAACTGCTGACCTTGAGGTTAGCAGTACAACTCATAACCACTGCAGTACAAGAATTCCTTTGGTTATGTGCTGTAAAGGCAGTTCTGCCAACTCATAGCGACCCTGTATTAGGGTTTCTTTGGCTATAAATCTTTATGGGAGCAAAGCCTCATCTTTCACCATGGAACAGCTGGTAGTATCAACTGCTGACCTTCAGTTTAGCTGCCCAACTCATAACCACAATTTATTTTCATGGTGTATATATTATGTTTCTGCTTGTTTCTTTTCTATTATACATTTTTGCTCATTTGTTTCCTTTCTTCATTGTTATATTTCTCCCAGTTATACTCACACATGGACCCAGGTGGTCACCGCAAACACATGACTCACCATTCAGTTTATCTTTCAGTCCTAGAAGAGGATTTTATCTGATGGGCCAATTTACCTGGTGTTGTTTGCCTCCCAAACTCAAAAAGCCAGTTTGCTTTTTTTTTCAGCTTTCTTTCAATCAGGATTCTCCTCCACTCCCTTCAGTTCTAGGTTGGTCTGCATATCTTTTAAAACGCAAATGCACCAACTCTGAAGTTGTACATAATAGGTGGGGCTCAGGATTCCACCTAAGGCATAGTGCTATACAAAGGCTTAACAAGAAGCCTATTTTCCCCCCAGGCAAATTCTAACTCCTCTTTTAGCAAATCCAATTAAGTATAGGCTGAAGGCAGACTTTCAAACTTTCTGTAGTCATAATTTGCAATAGACATTTCTATCACACATGTATATCTATTTTATTATAACAGGCAGGAGAAATAAATATCCATAGGCAATCAAACACATAATCCTTTAAAAAACATTCCAGTTCAATCTTTTCTTCTCCATTACATTAATTCATATGTATACAGCCTTGAGCCTCTGGAAGGGTGGATTCCAGTAGGCCCAGTGCCCTTTATCAGCCATCTTTTTAAACCAACATGTCATCGGCTCCAGACAGCTACAGAAGTTATGACTCTCCTTAATTGAATCTTTTATCCCAGTGCCCTTGGTTCTTTGTCTTACAAAATTTCATAATTTCATACATTTGGAGCCATTACAATCCTGCTCACAGCACGAACTGCTTAAACCAAGTGGGGACCATATCTGACTTACTCTAACTTGATAAAAAGGGAAAGAGGAACAAACTCAAAAATAGCCCAAGACTGATTTCCATGAAGTGGAGGTGAGACATGCTTTTATTCATATCAGTACCAATTTAGAAAACTCATTCTTGTGACCTTGAGTCCCTAGAACTCCACTCTCTCAGTACCATATGTCTTAGGCTAGGTTTTCTAGAAAAGTAAAACATATATTGTTGTTGTTAAGTGCCTTCGAGTCAGTTCGTTGTTAAGTGCTGTCGGAGTCAGTTCCTATCCATACATAGTGACCCTGAACAGCGTTTCCGAGGCTGTAAATCTTTACGGGAGCAGAAAGCCTTATCTTTCTCCCACAGAACAGCTGGTAGTTTCGAACTGCTGAGCTTGTGGTTTGCAGCCTGATTCATAACCACTATGCTACCAGAGCTCCTTGATAGATGTATATTGAGAGAGTTTACTAAAAACTTAGAATTACAGAGTTCCAGGCCCCCAGCAGAAGCTATTATTGTTGTTGCTAATTCCATTGAGTTGGTTCTGGTCCATAGTGACCCTGTATAGGGTTTCCAAAAGAGCTCTGGTAGTGTAGTGGTTACTAATTGGGTTGCGAACCACAAGGTCAGCAGTTCAAAACTACCAGTTGCTCCACGGGAGAAAGATGAGGTGTTCTGCTCCTGTAAAGATTTACCTGCTTGGAAACCCTGTACAGGGTCTCTATGGATCGGAACCGACTTGACGGTACTTAACAACAACAACATAGGGTTTCCAAGGAGTGGCAGGTGAGCATGAACTGAACAGGAAGAGGCAAGAACATTCACTGCCCTCTCTGCCCAGGAGACAAGCTAACATGTTAATCAGATTACTGAGTGGGATCAATCCTCTCTGCCCAGGAGTCAAACTAGAATGTTAATTAGGTTACTGAGTAGAACCAATCCTCTGGTTGCTGTCCTGTCTTCAAACAGGTCCACAACCTAACCCCAACGCGATTCTGACTCCATAAAAATCTGCACTGCCCTGTATTCAGCGTTCAGAATATGGAGGAGCTAGCTTAATAAACTCTGAAACTCTACTTCACCTCTCCGAGTGGCCTTGGTTTCTTCAACAACAGATCAAGAGCTGCTGCCACAGAACTGCTGTAAAACTCTCACATCTAAAACTGCTGTAACAGAACCACTGGCCTTGCGGTTCAAACTGACATTGCAGTCCAGCACATTAAACCACAGTGCCACATCAAAACTCCCAGCAGAAAAAAAAACCCTAAATATATTTTCACTGAAACAGTTGAATGGAGAACAAAATTTAAGAAGGAATAATTGGATATGGCCTTAGCAGGAAGATTTATAAATGTGATGGGAACAGATGTTTTTTTTTTGTTTTTTTTTTTTCACCTAAAAGATCACTGACTATACAAACAGGAATAGAATTGAACCTTATAATAGACTGGAGACCAGAAATTTGTTTCCCTATTATGTTGTTGTTAAATGCCATCAAATTGGTTCAACTCATAGTGACCTCTTATATGGTTTCTGAGGAGCAGCAAGTGAGTTTGAACCACAAACTTTGCAATTCAGTGCTTCTCTAATCTATAGATAATCTGGGGGGAAATCACATTTCTACCTCTAGTATCTTTTACTAATTCTCCAATTTGAAATGAGTAGATTACTTCTTCCATATGCCCTGCTGCATCTAAATTGGAGTCCTGTGTGGTGCTATAGGATAAGCACTGGACTGCTACCCAAAAGGCTGGCAGTTCAAACTCACCATAGCTGTTTCTTGGAAACCCTATACAGGGTCACTACAAGTTGAGCTGACTTGATGGCACTTAACAACAACAACATATTCTGCTGCAAAAAACAAAAACAAAAAAACTGATAATACTTGCCTGATTCTGTAAAATAAATAAATAAATAAAAAGGCACACTAAAGAGGGGGTGGTAAAGTTTCAACTATCTAGGAATTTGGTGCCTGTTGTTGTTAGGTGGCATCAAGTTGGTACCAAGTGATGGCTACACTATGAACAACAGAATGAAACACTGTCCAGTCCTAGGCCAACCTCACAATCATTGCTACACCTGAGCCCATCAATCCATCTCATAGAGGGTCTTCCTCTTTTTCTCTGGCCCTCCACTTTATATCTTTCCCCAGTTCTACCTGACAATATGACCAAAGTATGAGAGACAAAGTCTGGCTATCCTGGCTGTACTTTTCCAATACAGATCT
>NW_006408529.1:30602783-30618737 GCF_000296735.1 Chrysochloris asiatica | reverse complement strand
TTGTCTATAGCTTGTCATGATCTACACAATCAAAAGACTTTGGGTAGTCAAAAAAGCAAAGATAAACATCTTTCTGGTATTCTCTGTTTTCAGCCAAGATCCATCTGATGTTAGCAATGCTATCCTCATCCCAAATCCTTTTCTGAATCCAATTTGAACCTCTGGAATTTCTGTCAATGTATGTTTGCAGCTGTTTTTCTGCCCGCTTGGAGCTGCAGACCTGGTGGAAAAGGACATGCGTTCCACCTGGTTTTGGTGGCCTGTTCTGCAGGGCTGATCTCCTCCCAGTGAGAGCCAGAGAAGGCCTAAGAATGTTAAAATAGAACTAGTGAGAGATACTCGAGGGACTGAGAACAGAAGAACCATGATGACCAGGCAGTTTCGTGCATGGGCCAGGGTGAGAAAATTGGACTGCAAGTACTGCCTCGGTAGTTGGGCATTTTGGGGGGGTCAAATGTGTGTGACTGAGACGTTTTCTTGCTTGTGAAGCGAGTGCGGAGTCCCTAACCCATGGTTCTATCCTCCCTCAAGGGAAATGGCCAGAGATGAATGAAGTGAATCTTGGGATGTACAAGAAACCTCCAGGGAAAAAAGGGGAGTTAAGTGCACAGAGAAATTCAGACATCAAATACGAAGACCAATAGAAAATGTGGAACAAAAATTCTAGGCTTAAGAGAGAAGGAGTGGGGAGAATGTTGAGGGCTTGGGGCGGGGGTGTCAGTCACTGAATCTGGGGAAAAAAAGATAGAAAAAAGTCAGGATGTGCAAGAACCCTCCAGGAAATGGGGGGTGGGGGCGGGGACTGAGCACACAGGGATTATTGTTTTCTTTGGTCCAAAGGACCAATCCGTTGGCCATCTGTGTTGTGGCCTCAATTTGGTTTCAATGAAGGCTGGGTTTGTGAGACTCTAGTCCTCTGTATGAATGCTAGAACTCTGCCTTAGGAAAAGGGGGAGCCTCAGTCAAAATCTTGGTAAACTCAGTCTTGCCTGCCACCCCCTTAGGCCCTATGGAAGAAAGAGACAGGAATTAAAAATAGTGATGAACTGGGACCAAGAAACATGAGGAAACTGAGCTGACTGCTCCCTCCTTTCCAGATTTGAGAAGGGAATTAGATCAATTCAAAGGGAACCTTCAGTAGTTTCCCCTTCCCTCAGAACAGCTGATGTTTCCCCTTTGGGAGGTCCTAGTAGACCAGGGGGAGATTGGAAATGTCAATGCTCCTCTCACCAGTACTGAAGTCAGAAACTTCAAGAAGGAAATGAAATCTCTCCTTGAATACCCCCTTGGCCTGCTGGACCAATTAGATCAATTTCTAGAGCCCAATTATTATACTTGAAGGGAAGTGATGTCTATTATGACCATCCTGTTCACAGGGGAAGAGAGAGGAGTGATACAGGAACTTAGAGAACTAATAATTAAGAGAATTCATCTCCAGATCCCAAAATGTGGCCAAGGCTTTTGAAGTTCAACAAGAGAGAGAGAGGAAACATTATCGGCTTTCCTCCAGAGATGTAAGAATCAAATGAGAAAGAAATTACAAAAGATAGAGAGATGGCATAACAGACCCATTGATGAACTGTTAAGAGAAGCTCATGATGTTTTTGTAGAGAGGAGGAGGATCAAAAGCAGAAAGCCAGAATCATGGAATCCACTGTGGATAAAGTAGTTAATAAGATGTTAGAACAAGATCCCCCTCCTTGAGGGAAGTGAGACAGTAGTCACAGTATTTGGCCTCCTCAGAAGACAGGAAGGAGTGGTTTGGGTTAGGCCCCAAAGACCACCAGTGGATGCTATCGGTGTGGGAAGACAGACCAATTCAAAATGGAGTTACCAAAACTTAAAAGGAAGAAAAGATGACCACCCACCTCATGACTTTGACAAAGACAAAGGGGTGGCCAGGGGTTCCTTTTAGGCCTGAGTCCTATTAGGAATGCTTGAAAAGTCTGAATGACTTTCCTAATTGACACTGGGGCCACCTGATCCTCCTTAGCCTGCCAGACAAAAGGCACCAAGTTATCAGACAAACTGACCAGGCAGGGAGTTAAAGCCGAAGGGTTCCAGATTCCATTTTTTTAAAAAATGAGGAGGCTTCTTTATATCCCAGTGTCAGGGGTGAATCTTTGGGATGGGACCTAATCATACAATTGGGGTGGAGAAGATAAAAGTAATAATGAGGCTTCTGAGGGGAGAAAGGGCCTGCAGACAGACCTATTTTTAAATGTTTGAAACATGTGTTTTAGTTCTTAGCATTGTAGCTTTCAAATACAATGCTTAAAATAAATGTAGACCTAAACTATGTGAGCTTACAATGTAAAATTCTGAGCTTACACATTCAAGATGAAGCTGTTAAATGTGAAAAGGTTTGGGGGCAAAATGTGAGTCAGACACTTAAGACATGTTTTGTTTTGTTTTAATAACTTTGATATTCTCTCTGCAATAAAATGGTATAAATGAATCCATGTAAAAAGTGGTTAAGGATTTGTTTGGCTGGTATGATAGCACTTTTTAAAATTGCACATTCCTCAAGACTTTCTTTGTGTGCTTTTATTATTGTTTGTACATTTGAAAAATACCTTTTGTAAGTTTAAATACATTCAAATTCTTAAATGTACACTATAGTTATAGTGTAAGCATGTTGCTGGGGTTTTTTGTTTGTTTTATTGTGTGCACATTTTATCCATTAATGTTTCAGATTTTCGGAGAACATGATACTGTTTTAAAAGATATTTGGTGTACCAGTACTTTTTCTGAATTGAGAAGATTTTTGTTTGTTTGTTTTCTTGGCTTGTTAAAATTTGGGCCACCCTGTCTGTATACATTTCATCTTGTTAGACAGGGAGAAAAGGAAGTTGCGCCATACCTGTGAATGTTGGTAGAGTTTTAGTTCATTTGACAAGATTATAATGTTATAGTATGTTTAAAGAAATAAAAACTGGCTATTCTTTACAGCCAGAATTTTATGAAATTAACATTTCTGTTGAGAAGCTCTTAAGTGAAGTACTGTTGTTGTTGTTGTTGTTAAGTGCCGTCGAGTCGGTTCCGACCCATAGTGACCCTGTACAGGGTTTCCGAAGGTGTAAATCCTTACGGGAGTAGAAAGCCTCATCTTTCTCCCACAGAACAGCTGGTAGTTTCGAACCGCTGACCTTAAGGTTCGCAGCCCGATTCGTAACCACTACGCTACCAGAGCTCCTTAAGTGAAGTACTGTATTCATGCATAAATATGACAGAGCCAGTAATGTTTCTTTTAGTTTGAGGAAATGGACAGAGTGTACTAAATACTGTGGTGGATATGTGTTTTCCCTGAATGTCTTCAAGCTACTGTTGACCAGTTCCTCTCAGAACCCTGAAGCCGAATGGCCGTGTGGCAGTCACTGTGTCACACTGTTAAACCTGGGGAATCCATTATCCCAGCAGTGTGAAAACCTTTTGTTAAGAGAATGTCTACCCTCAGCTGATATAACTGCTGGGTTTTTTTGTTTTGTTTTTTTAAAGAAGTGTTTTTCATACAATCATTTAAATACATTCAGGTCATTTGAGATCTTTAAAAATGTGCAAAGGGCAAAAAATGTAAACTCATCTTTTTATCAAACTTAATCAGTTATGCATTGCTTCTGAAGGGCTATTTTATCTTGGGATGCACAAAACTGAATAATCCTTTATTTTAATTTTATGGACCAAGTGCCTCTTTATAGCTCTCCTCAGAAGCAGGATGGCCCCAAGGAGAAATCTAGGGTTTTCCCCTTATGAATTATCATTATGGGCTCCCCTACCTGGGAAGGACCAAAGAAACTCAAAATCAAGTCCTAAGGAGTTATGTGCTGGCCTTTTCCTCTGCTCTATAAATCCTCAGGTTAAAAAGACCAAATCCCACAACTCCTCAAATTCACCATTCATCACTTCCATCCAGGAGACTTGGTGTTGATCAAACCTTGAAAGAGGACAGACTCCAGCTAGACTGGGAGGAATTTACCAAGCTCTGGTGACTACTGACATGGCCGTCCATTTGTGAACATTTACAATAAACACAGTTGTGAATCTCAATTAGAAAAACATGAAAGGTAGAAATAGGATCTGAAAGTTTGGACACTTGGGTAGAATGGGTTAAATATTCACTGCAAGCTCTCAAAAAAGGGATACACATGCTTCTGTATCTAATAAACCACAGGCCTGTGTCTTCTGGGTTTGAGGCCTGATTTTGCAAAATCAAATAAAGAAGGCTCACTCTCATTAAAATGAGTACATGTTGGATTTCTTGAGCATTTGTTGATAAGCACTCATGATAGCTCATTGGTGACCTCATACAGGATAAGGCGGTCTGCCCCAGTTCTCCCTTGGGAGACCCATTGAGGTAAGTTCCCAGTCTGGGGTTTATACTGACCCACCAGTAACAAAGAGGGACGAAGGCAGTATCCCAGATATCAACATTGTTTTTCATTGTAGGAGCTATGGATTGTATTGTGTCCCTAACCTCATATATGTGGGTGTGATCCCAGTTTGAATTGGAGTTTTCTTTGTTATGGTAATAAGGTCATGTGACTATAGGGTGTGTCTTAAGTCAATTACCTTGAGCTAAAACAGAGCAGATTCAGCAAAACAGAAGAAAACACAAATGGGAGAAGATAGTTGTCATGATTCATGAAGATCACAGAATAACCTTCCCCTATAGCCTACAGAGAGAGAAAATTTTGTGGTTACTGTAGAGTTGTTGTTAGTTGCCTTCCAGTAAATTCCAACGATGTAAAGCAGAGCAAAATACTGCCTGGTCCTGCAGTATCCTTACAATCATTTCTATGCTGTTTGAGCCCATTGTTAATCCATTTTATTGAGGGTCTTCATCTTTTTCACTGATCCTTTACTTTACTAAGCATCGTACCCTTCTTTCTTCATGAACTAACTGGTCTCACCTGATAACATTCCCAGTGTGCCTTACTTTATTCTAAGGAACATTCTGGGTACACTTCTTACAAAACAGTTTTACTAAATCTTTGACTGTCCATGGTATATTTAATATCATTAGCCAACACCCTAATTTAAAGGCATAATTTTTTCCCATTCTTTCTTATTCATTGTCCAGGTTTTGCACACATTTGAGGTGATCAGAAATATATGCATGAATTGTTGAGTGCAAAATTGAAGGTCTGCTCTGTAAAATTTTACTCAATAAAAAGTTTGAAAATTTTAAAAAGAAAAAAAAAATTAAAGAAAATATGACTTGGATTAGGCACACCTTAGTCTCAAAATGACATCCTTGCTCTTTAACACTTTAAAGAGAGATCTTTTGCAGTAGCTTTGACCAATGCAATAAATCTTTTGATTATTTGACTGATGTTTCAATGGGAATTGAAAAATAAATCCAATGGAAATCCTGAGAACTTCAATTTTTTTTTGGTTCAGCATGGTTTATTGGTCCACTTGTAAGGATTTTTGTTTTCTTTAAATTAAGTTGTAATCCACACTGAAGGCTATAGCCTTTTATCTTCATCATGCTTGGTAAAGTAGAGGGTCTGTGCTTCAAGTTCTCTTTGCTTTCAGCAAGCAAGGTTATTTCATCTGGATTTCACAGGTCTTTCACCAAACTGATGCCACATTTTCCTTTACATACTCCAGATTTTAGGACTATTTGCTTAACATACAGATTGAATAAGAATCTATCCTTTCACTTCTATAGTGGTTAACTTGAATTCAGACTTCTTACCTCTTAAACTACTAGAAAATAAATTATTCTTCATTGAATCCACCCACCTGTGTTATTTCTGTTATAGCATTACTAAGAAATTAAGACAGTTTGATGTTGTTAGGTGCCATCGAGTGAGTATTGACTCATAACAACCTTATACACAGCAGAATGAAACACTGCCCAATCCTGGGCCAACCTGACTACTGTTACCAAGCTTGAGTCCATCAATGCTGCCACCTGGCCAATCCATCTCATTGAGGGGTCTTCCTCTTTCTCTCTGACCCTCCACTTTACCAAACATGATATCCTTTTCCAGCGACTGATCCCTCCTGACAATATGTCCAAAGTATGAGAGACAGAGTTTTGCCATCTTGGTCTCCAAGGAGCACTCTAGCTGCACTATTTCTAAAATGGATCTATTGGTTCTTTTGGCAGCCCATGGCACTTTCAATATTCTCCTCCAACACTGTAACTCAAAAGCATCAATTCTTCTACGGTCTTCCTTATTCACTGTCCAGCTTTCGCATTCATATGAGGCTATTGAAAATACCATGGCTTGGGTTAGGCACACCTCGTCCTCAAGCTGACATCTTTGCTCTTCAACACTTTAAAAAGGTCTTGTGCAGAAGATATACTTAATGCAATATGTTGTTTGATTTCTTGACTGCTGCTTCTGTGAGTGTTGATAGTTGATCCAAGGAGAATGAAGTCCTTGACAACTTCAATCTTTCCTCCATTGATAAGAATGTTGTTTGTTGGTCCAGTGGTGAGGATTTGTATTTTCTTTACATTGAGATGCAATCCATACCGAAGGTTGTGCTCTTTGATTTTCATCAGTAAATGTTTAAGTCCTCTTCACTTTCAGCAGGCAAGGTTATATAATTTGCATATTGCAGTTTGTTAATGATTCTTCCTCAATCCTGATGCCAAGTTTTTCTTCATTTAACCCAGCTTCTTGGATTATTGTTTCAGCATACAGGTTGAATAAGTATGGTGTAAGAATACAATCTTGTACCTTTCTTAATTTTAAAACATTCAGTGTTCACATGTTCTTTTTGAACAAATGTCTCTTGGTCCAGGTACAGATTTTTCATGAGCAAAATTAACTGTTCCGGAATACTCGTACTTCACAATGTTGTCCATAATTTGTTATGATCCACACAATTGAAAGTTTTTGCGTAGTCAGTAAAGCACAGGTAAACATCTTTCTGATATTCTCTGCTTTCAGCCAAGATCTATTGGACATCAGCAATGATATTCCTCATTCCACAGCCTCTTCTGAATCCAGTTTGACCCTCTGGAAGTTCTCTGTCAATGTATACTTGCAGCCATTTCCTTATTACCTTTAGTAAAACTTTACTCTTATGGGCTATCAAAGAGATTTTGTGATGATTTCCTCATTCTATTGGGTCACCTTTTTTTTGGAATGGCCACAAATATAGACCGCTTCCAATCAGTTGGCCACATAGTTTTCTTCCAAATTTCTTTTGCAGAGATGAGTGAGTGCCTCCTGTGAAGCCTCACTTTCTTGAAAGATTTCAAGTTGTAGTCCATCAATTCCTGGTTTCTTGTTCTTTTCCAATTCCTTCAATGCATCTTAGACTTCCTCATTCTCATCATTGGCTCTTGATCATATGCTGCTTCTTGAAACTATTGAACATTAACCATTTCCTTTTGGTACAGAGGCTCTGTGTATTCCTTCCATCTTCTTTTGATGCTTTCTGTATCATTCAATAATTTGTCCAGAGAATCTTTCAATAACAAAATCAAGATTTGAATTTTAAAATTGCTAACATTGCTTAAAGTTTATGTGTTCTCATTGTAAAAGAGTATCCAAAACCAATAAATTTACCAAATTTTTGTTTTATAAACATTTTTTTTAATATGCCCTTATTATAAAATATCTGTACATTTACAGATTTCTTTCTAGACATATTAATTTATGATAACTATTTAAATTAAAATAATAACAAGCACTTCCAAATAATTTGATATAGAACTATAAGATTGAGTTGGCAAATATACTCTGAGATCAAAATAGTTCAGCCTCAGAATTTGTCTGTGTAAAATTATAATCAAATAACAGATAAAACTGGAGATAACCACAGCTTTATTTCTTATGTGTGTACCATTGAATTTGAGGAATTTGCTACAGAAAAGTTATTTCTTAAATGGATCTTGAAGTAAAATGTAAAACTTGTCACTTATAGCAGAGAGTCTCTGGTCATTTGTTCTGAGAAGTTCTTATGAGATTTTGCAGGCTAGGAAGAATAAAGATAAATTCTTTTCTTTAATGGTGCAAGCAGAAAACAGAGCTGGATTATCTGGAAAGGGGGAAATACAGAGATTAGAGATATAATTGGAAATATGCAATAAATTATAAGAAAACCTAAAAACCCATGGAGATGGACCAAAGAAGGTTTTAAAAAAAGAAGCAGTTAATTCTTTTCAATTTCAGATTCTCTGTCCAAATTTCCTGTCTTCTCATTCAGATTAAGAGATAAAATCAAAATTACATTAATCTATTAATGCAGAATGATTCACTGCCCATGTATGAGTATCAGTTTTCCTAACTCTTCTATATGAGGATTATACTCTACCACTTCAATGATGTCTTACTTTGTCAAAGGAATATGAGTAGAAGTAACTTGTGCTACTACATTGTCCTAGATGGGACTGCTCCTTCAACCTAGCCTAAAAATGGCAGTGACAGGGACAGAGAAGCCCACTGGCTATAGTCACAAAGTGAGAATGAGACATGCCCATATAATTGACAGCCACAGATATGTAGTTAGCGAAGAAACCTTTCAGAAAATTTGGTCTTTCAGGCTAACACTATTTTTTCAATAAATAGTTTTGGTGAAAATCTTATAAAATTTCAATAGATCCTCAATACTGTAGGTTGAATTTTTGTGAAGTGTAAAATCTAATGTTAATTTTCAGGATCTCTTTGTTTAGATTATTCTACTTATAATGCAAATTATATGTATGTAGTATAAATATTTGTGTGTATAATCTGAGGGAAATAGCTGTTTGAAAATTGTCCATACTAAAGAGATGCTAAATAATAAAATTATAAGCAATGTCATGTTAAATGTGTCTTCATAAATCATGCCACATTTCCTCTCTCTATGATAAGCACCTTCTCTTGTTTCTTAGAGTTTTCAACTCTTTACATGTTATTTTAGTGCTTTATAGTCATATATGACAACATATGTGACTATATATGTCATATATGACAACACTATATACTGGAGTAGTATGCAGAAGAGAAAACAAACTGCTAGCAATGATAGACCTGCCTCCCATACCCATTGGGAATTTAAAACATGAGTTCAATTATGGCCAAATTTATGTTTTCTATGGTTGAATAATGATCAATTTTCCTAAACAACCCATGAAGTATGAGCATGGAAGAAATTGCATATTGACAGGGGTCCCAAGGGCTCAGAAACAATCATCTGTATGGCAAAAAATATCTGAGTCTGATTCAGATGTAGGAACAACTTTGCCAACACCTAACATTACCAAAGGAAAGCCTGTACTGTCAAGAGTGGCCTCATTATATGAAAATTTTCTGTCAAGAAAATTAATTCCACTCCTACCACAAGTGAATTTTACCAAAGGCATAGCTACGATTGTTCTCTGGGTACTGATGAGATATTAATCTTTCATATCATATGAAACTAACAACCTACTTCTAAAGAAAAATACAGAGGTCCTGTGTGACCTGTTTTTATTGACATAAGGTACAGTAAGTGCACCCTGTCCAGATTCTTCTTAAAGTGGGTCATGCGTCTTAGGAAGACATGTCAGAATTATGAACAACTGTAGTCTCAACACTACAAGGACCATCTATAATATCAGTTGCTTTAGCCTAGAGAGCAAAATTAATGTGTTGTTTAAAAGCAACATTTATTTACTCAACTGACTTTGTTTGCTCAGTTTTAAAATAGTAAGTGGCTCTTTAGCTTTTTCACCCACTGATTTTCAGTTCAACTGACATTTTAACTGTTAATCAAACCCTATGTCTTTTCTTTGGTGGTATTTATGTAATGGAAATCAACACAATACAACTTAAAAGCAGATTGAGAAAAGTAATGGGGCTTAATGTGGCAAATCCAACTCTCGTTCAGAGGCTAAGGATATTTTGGGGAGCTGTTTTATTGCAATTAAACAAGAAAACTATCTTCTATTTTCACCTGTAAAGAAAATATGGAGAGAAATTTAATAATCTCTTACAATACGCAGCCACATTACAAAGAGTCAGTAAAGAGACCTGGTTTCTCACACAGAGGCTCATTCTCATATAAAGTGTTGAGTGATATTCTTCCCAAAGATCTGTTTTATATGTATATATATATATATATATAACTCTGACTATGTCCTTGGATACCTTCACTGCTTCTGCTCATCTGAATCCACCTCTTTCAATGTGACCAATTCTCCAATAAATCTTTCATGTAGATACATCTCTTCCAATACATATTGCATTGGATTTGGAAAAGGTACTCAATATTTACTTTGTTACCAACAGCACTTTGTGCTAAATAACTCAGCTCTCTCCTAATTGAATTTAAGGTTTTAACAATTTTATTTTAAATTTTATAACCTTTCAATTCCTAAGACATTCCTATCATAAAACTTGCAAATAACCAGAATAGGTGCCTCCACTTTCTTCCCTCTATGTTCATAAACCACTCTTTCTGCTAAATGGGTATCCGGCCCCAAATCCTTCTCAATACAGTACAGTGAATTCTCTAGGTAGCCACTTTTAATCTGAATTTTCCCCAAAGCTTTCAGTAATGCCTAATACTTTATTACAATTAACTTCAGCTCAAAATCTGAAGACTCTCTCAACTGCATCTGTTGTTATTATCATTAGGGGACTAAATGTTTATGTAGATAACACTTGTACCATTGCTCTTCATAGTCTTTTTGGAAAAATCTCTTTAACTGTAAGTATATACATACAATTCTATTGTTTTTATTTACTGGAGTATCTAAACTTTATATCTAATCATCAGTGAGAATTGCCACCATTAAGATCTGAGTCTCTGAAATACCTTTGTAGATACCCTCTGTCTTCACTTTTATGAATAGTTATCCTATGGAAATTGCACTCTCGTGTCCAATTTGTCTCTCCATGTTTCATTCCCTTACTATATTTGCTACACTATATAAGCATCTTTCTCACCTTCATCACCACTTTCTCAATCCATTTTGACTAACGAAAACCTCAATCTTGTCTTCCACTGACATTCTTTCAGGTTCTCTTACTGATTCTCAAGCTTGAGTTAACATTTTTGTGTGACATTACCTGTCACAAATTTGTCAGTCTTCAAAATAACCTCAGTTTCTATATGCAATAAAAATTCCAACTATTTGGCATCTGGGCTGTGGGTTAATGCGCTAGACTGCATAGTTGCTTTGAACTGCAAGGTTGGTGGTTCAAGCTCATCAATCGCTCCTTGGAAACCCTTTGTAGGGTTGGTATGGGTCAGAAATGTCTCAGTAGCACTTAAGAGCAACAACAGCATTTATAGATTTCTATGTATTCCATCTGGTGAGGTTGATGTGTATAGTCGTGTCTTATGCTGTCTAAAGAAGGTATTTGAAGTGAACAAATCAATTTTACAGAATTCTATCATGCGTTCTCCAGCATCATTTCTATCACGAAAGCCATATTTTCCAACTACTGATGCTTCCTGTTTGCTCCCAACCTTTGCATTCCAATCACCAGTAATGATCAATACATCTTGCTTGAATGTTTGACCATTTCAGATTGAAGAAGTTGGTAAAATTCTTCTATTTCATCCTCACTGGCTTTAGTGGTTGGTGCATAAATTTAAATAATAGTGGTATTAACTGGGTTTTCCTTTAGATGCATGGATATTATCCTATCATATACAGCATTGTACCTCATAACTCATCTGGATATGTTCTTTTGATAATGAATGCAACACCACTCCTCTTCAATTTGTCATTTCCTGCATAGTAAATCATGTGGTTGTCAGAATCAAAATGTCCAATACCAGTCCATTTCAACTCACTAATGCCTAAGATATCGCTATTTATGCATTCCATTTCATTTTTGACAATTTCCAATTTGCCTACATTCATACTGCGTACATTACAAGTTCCAATTATTAATGGATGTGTACAGCTATTTCTCTTTATTTTAAGTTGTTTCCCATCAGCAAATGAAGGTATGAAGGGCTTTACTCCCATGGGCTTTACTCCATTTGTATCATAATAGTCAAATTTATTTTGAGGAGGCAGCTCTTCCTCAGTCTCATTTTGAATGCCTTCCAGCCTGAGGGGCTCATTTTCCAGCACTATATTGGACAGTATTTCTCTGCTTGCTATTCATAAGGTTGCCAGTGACTAAATATTCGGAAGTAGTTCGTCACTCCTTCTTCCAAGTCTGTCTTCGTCTGGACGCTCATCTGAAACCTGCCCACCATGGGTGACCCTGCTGATATTTAAAATAGCTGTGGCATAGCTTCCAGAAGCAAAGCAATTCACAAACCACCACAGTATGACAAAATGACTACATCTGTGGAAAGAGATGATGGAAAATTTCCATATCATCAGTGAAAACAAAGCCAGGGTCAGATTCAAATTCAAATTCAAACTGAAGCTGAAGAAAATGAAAGCAAGTCTACAAGAGCCAAAATATGACTTGAATATATCCCACCTGAATTTAGAGATCATATGAAGAACAGAGTTGATACATTAAACACTAAAGAACAAAGGCCAGAAGAGTTCTGGGATGAGATCAAGAACATCATACAGGTAGAAAGCAAAAAGTCATTAAGAAAACAAGAAAGAAAAAAAAGGTCAAAATGGATGTCAAAAGAGACACTGAAACTTGCTCTCCAGTGTAGAGATGCTAAAAAAAATGAAAGAAATAAGGAGGTACAAGAGCTGAACAGAAAATTCCAGCTCAAGATGATAAAGACAAATATTACAACAAAATGTGCAAAGATCTGGAGTCAGAAAACCAAAAAGGAAGAACATGCTCAGCATTTCTCAAGCTGAGGGAACTGAAGAAAAAAATTCAAGCCTTGACTTTCATTATTGTAGAATTCTCTGGGAAAATTATTGAATGATGCAGAAAACATCAAAAGAAGATGGAAGGAATATACAGTTATTTTACCAAAAGGAAATGGTTGATGTTCAACCATTTCAAGAGGTAGCATATGATCCAGAGCCAATAATACTGAAAGAAGATGTCCAAAGTGCATTGAAGGAATTGGCAAAGAAAAAGGCAACAAGAACTGATGGAATAAAAATTGAAATCTTTCAAGAAAGTGCGCAGCACAGGAGGCACTCACTCGTCTCTGCCAAGAAATTTGGAAGACAACTATCTGGCCAACTGATAGGAAGAGATCCATATTTGTGCCCATTTCCAAGAGAAGTGACCCAAAGGATTGTAGAAATCATCAGCTGATATCTTTGATATCCCATGCAAGTAAAGTTTTACTAAAAGTAGTACAGAAATGGCTACAAGCATACATTGAGAAAGAACTTCCAGAGGTTCAAGTCAGATTCAGAAGAGGCCATGGAATGAGAGATATCATTGGTGATGTCCAAAGGATCTTGACTGAAAGTAGAGAATATCAGAAAGATGTTTACCTGTGCTTTATTGACTACACACAGACTTTTGATTGTGTGGATCATGACAAGGTATGGACAACAGTGCAAAGTATGAGTATTCTGGAACACTTAACTGTGCTCATGAGGAATCTGTACATGGACTAAGGGGCAGTTGTTTGAACAGAACATGGGAACATTGAATGATTTAAAATTAAGAAAAGTGTGTGACAAGGTTGTATTCTTTCACCATATTTATTCAATCTGTCTGCTGAACAAATCATTCGAGAAGCTGGGTTATATGAAGTAAAATGTGGCATCAAGATTGGAGGAAGATTCATTAACAACCTGCGATATCAAGATGATACAACCTTGATTTCTGAAAGTGAAGAAGACCTAAAATGTTTACTAATGAAGATCAAAGAGCACAGACTTCAGTATGGATCACATCTCAATGTAAAGAAAAACAAATCCTCACCACTTGACCAATAAATAACATTCTTATCAATGGAGAAAAGATTGAAGTTGTCAAGGATTTCATTCTTCTTGGATTAACTATCAACACTCATGGAAGCAGCAGACAAGAAATCAAACTACATATTACATTAGACAAATCTGCTGCACAAGACCTTTTGAAAGTGTTGAAGAGCAGAGATTTCAGCTTGAAGACTAAGGTGCACCTGACCCAAGCCATAGTATTTTCAATAACCTCATATGCATGCGAAAATTGGACAGTGAATAAGGAAGACCATAGAGGAATTGATGCTTTTGAGTTATGGTGTTGGAGGAGAATATTGAACGTTCTATGGGCTGCCCAAAGAACCAACAGACCTGTATTGAAAGAAGTCAGCCAGAGTGATCCTTGGAGGCCAGGATGGCCACACTTCATCTCTCATACTTTGGTCATATTGTCAGGAGGGACCAGTTGCTGGAGAAGGATATCATATTTGGTAAGGTGGAGGGTCAGAGAAAAAGAGGAAGACCTCCAGCAAGATGGATTGGCAAAGTGGCACATCAATGGGCTCAAGCATGACAAGGATATTTAGGATGGCCCATGATCTGGCAATGTTTCTTTCTGCTGTGCTTAAGGTAGTACCAACCCTGTGGCACTTAGCAACAACAACAACAACACATTTATAGTGGGAAGGCAGTGGAGTTTAACAAAAGGTTAGCAATTGAGCTTACCAGCTACTCCTTGGGAGAAAGATGAGCCGTTTTGCTTCTGCAAAGATTTACAAGCATTGGAAATCTTATACAGTGTTGCTGTGAGTTGGAATTGACTCAACAGCACTTAACAATAACAACATTCATACAGATAATTTCTAATATTTTAGATTTATTCAACATCTTTTTCTTCCTTAATGCCTCTCAAAACCCCCTGTTCTGAAATGCCACCTTCCCATGCCAGTCCTTATTTCCTATGGTTGAGAAGGATTGCATCTATGAGGAATTAACATTTGAACATAAGCCTGAGTGATGAGAAGGAACCCTATAAAATTTTGAGGGAAGAACATTCTACGTAAAGGAAAAATAAAGATCTCAATTCATAAAATAGTTTTGAACTACCATGAACACAGTATGAATGATATAAAGTGATATTTCCTCAAGAAGCAAAACATAAAATTATCATATGACCAGCAACTCCACTCCTAGGTATATACACAAGAGAATTGAAAATCTATGTTTTAATGCAAACATTTGCACAACTTTTCAAAGCAGTGTTATTCATAATTGTTAAAATGTGCAGATAACTCAAATGTTGATTAACTAATGAATGGATAAATACAATTAATCTATTCATATAGTGGAATGATACTCAGCCATAAATTAGAATGGGATACAGATTCACGCGGGAGAAAGATGAAGCTTTCTGCTCCCGTAAAGATTTATAGCCTAGTAAACCCTGTACAGGGTCGCTATGAGTCGGAACCTACTCCACGGCACACAACAACAACAACAACAACAACAACAACAACAACAGATTCATGCTACATAGTTGAAATTTGAAAACATTATGTTAAGGGAAAGTAGACCCAAAGGTCACATGTTGCATACTTTTATTTGCACAAAATATCCAGAAAAGATAAACCCATAATATCAGATAGTAGACAATTTGTTGCCAGGGGGTGAAGACACAGAGATAGGTAGATTGATAGTTAATATGTATGATGTTTATTTGTAGGGTAATGAACATTTTGTAGCATCCAAGAGTTGTGGGGTTTGCACAAATTTGAAAATGTACTCCACATTGAATTGCAAATTTAAACAAACATGGCATGAAAATATTACTTTTTAAAAATAAATGTATTTAGAAGGTCAGGGCTTGATGGTGGACAGGGTAGAGGTTCAGTGAAGTTCTTTGTCAGCAATACCACAGAATACAAGGTGAAGTGGGCTCAGGGCAGAGCTCCAAAACTCTGCAACAAATAGGTAGGAATAGTTTGAAAGTCAGAAGGCTTACAGATAGTGGAATTTATAGCATAAGTAAGAAATCATGTACTTTTCAATCTGCTGGGCTCAAGAGCCTGGAGCTGACAACTTGGGTGAGACCAAAGGGCAAGACCAAGTGGTGGAACAGACCCACCACGGAATAACTCCATGGGAACCTCGGAGTAAAAATGGACAATACAGTTTGTCATTTTTTCTTTGTTCTGATTTTCTTTTCTTTCTTT
>NW_006408529.1:30599248-30601913 GCF_000296735.1 Chrysochloris asiatica | reverse complement strand
AAACAAGATAAAATGTCTGAGACAAACGACCTAGAGGTAGACCTGGACTACATTCTTGAAGGAGGGAAGGTCTTGGAAATGTCTAGAAGGAATTCAGAAAAATGATTATAAAAGATTTCAAAACACTTTACCATGGAGTTGAGAAAAATAACGGTCAACTCTACTTTGAGGACTCAGATCTTCCCTAGATGTATTTTGAATGCCTTCCAACTTGAGGGGTTCATTTTCCGGCACTATATCTGACAGTATTTCCCTGCTATTCATAATGTTTTCAGTGACTAAATATTTGGAAGTAGTTTGTCACTCCTTCTTCCTATTCTGTCTTTGTCTGGAAGCTCATCTGAAACCTGTCCACCATGTGTGACCCTGTATTTTAAATATGTGGTTATTAGCCCAATGTTGATCCTACAGTGCCAAACCATGACTCAAATATTATTGTTAAATGTCATTGACTTGGTTTCAACTCATAATGACTATATTTAGGTTTTCTAAGGAGCAGTTGGTGGGTTTGGACCACCAACCTTGTGTTTCACACTTATGGTCCAGTGCTTACCCTACTGTGCCCGACCAGGACACAAATCGTTGTTGTTGTTGTTAAGTGCCTTAAAGTCAGTTCCAACCCATAGCTACCCTGTGTAGGGTTTCTAAGGAGTAGCTGGTGAGCTTGAACCACCAACCCTGTGGTCAAATTGACTATGTAGCCCAGCACAGTAACCCACAGTGCCTCAGCAAGACTAATGTAAATAGATGGATCTTAATTGTCCTTGAGTTTTAAATTTTAAACAATATTTTAAACAGCCACTACTGTCTCAAGAATTATTTCAGAGGAATTGTCAACAGAAAATCATTTTAATTCTAAACATGCTGGTGTTGCTTGTTTTGTAGTAAAATGCTTTTGCTTCTTAATTTTTTTAAGTTTTCATTCTTGTTGTATATGCCCTCCTAGGAAACCATCTTTCTATAGAGTCTTTGGCCTAAATGTTTCTGCAATAAGGTCAAAGGAGAATGGGTCCTTTCTTTTGAAATCTCCCAGGTGAGATTAAGGCAAGATAAGTGGTCATTTCATGAAAAGTTTCTTAGAGCATTTCAAAGTGTTTGGATATAGATTCATAAATATCTTATTTCTCCAAGCTTACAAAGGCTGAAAGAAGCACATTCTTCCAAGGCTAAGCACATGGGTGGTGTCTAGGGTGCTAGTCACTGCTTCTAATTTACAGTCCCTGAAATGGACAGAGTATCTAGTAATAAAATACAATAAAGAATTACTTGTGCTTACTTACCACTCTGTAGTGAGCAGTTTCACCTCATGTAGTAACAACCATGTGACACTGCTCGCTACAGATTAGTAAATAAGGAAATTTATTAGTTAACCCTCCCCTGGAAGGAGCATAAATGGGAAAATGGAGAATTCAGTTTAATACATATTGAATTTTACAACTATGAAAGTATTGAAGTGTCGGCATTGGTAGAAAGCTAAGAATATAGTTCTGGAGAATACCACCCAATCTTCTATGGAATCTTTAAAATGTGCATTAGGATTTAAAATTTACATTAGAATAAGTCTCATGAATCCTGTCATTTTCAAGCCACAACCTCAGACCACAGCATCCATGAATATGGTGAGGAAGCAAAAATCCTCTTTTAAAAAGATTGGTAGGTTGGTGTTCAAAAGGAAAAATTAAAGTTAGAGGACTACTACACATTTTAGTCGTTCTTACTCATAATTTTATTGTATTCCTTATAATTGTTTTCAACATGGAGACCTTCATTTTGTTTTGTTTTGGAGTTTTGGCAGTGAGAAGAATAATACTATGTGAATTTATGGGATTGGAAATTGAACAAAAAATAAAAGTTATGATGCCTGACAATTTTTTCCTGATAATGTTACTTGTGCTTTCGTAGAACCAAAAGACATTACTTTATACTATAAAGAGAAATGAATAAAAATTGTTTCAGATGTGGTCTATCTTTTCTAGAAGTTATAACAAATGGACTATTTTATTATGATAAGTTAAAATATCCAAAAGCTTACACACAATGAGAAACTTAATGGCTTGTGAAAGAAAGGTGTCCTGGGAGCTGAAATAATAATAATAATAAAAAAGAATAAAAAAGCAGATAGACACTAGAAT
This sequence comes from Chrysochloris asiatica, assembly GCF_000296735.1. Lineage (NCBI taxonomy): Eukaryota > Metazoa > Chordata > Mammalia > Afrosoricida > Chrysochloridae > Chrysochloris > Chrysochloris asiatica. Next base: position 30,599,781 of record NW_006408529.1, on the reverse strand, counting down.
CTCAAATTTATAAGAAAATTATCCAATTCATTGATTACTGATTGCCATTTTATTATCTGAATCAATACCAGTGTAGTTAATGTGGCATTTTGAAATCATAAAAATGAAGATGGGATAATTGTTCCCTTAAACAGAATCATTAGGTAAATGTTATAAAACTCGCATAATGAAATAACATTGAAATGTAGAGAACCATGGACTCACCTAAACTTTGCTGGCATAATGAAATTCTTGACGTTTCCTTGGCTCTTCAGTAGAATTCATTTACAATTGAACCAAAAATGTTTGTTATTGACAAGTCCAAAAGGATAAATCTAACAAATCTCCTGTTTGTTTGTTTGTTTTTTCTTTCCTTTAGATAAATATCAAAGAGATGATGTGAAATTAAATCAAAATCATTAGACATTAAATTAAACATACTTATTTTTTTTGCAGTTTAAAAAGTAAACTACAATAAACCATTGAAACTATCTTTCAAAATAGAAGAAAAAAAATTTGGAGCTGGCTACCTGTGCTTTATTGACTATACTATA
>NW_006408529.1:30591209-30598363 GCF_000296735.1 Chrysochloris asiatica | reverse complement strand
TGTTTCATTCTGCTGTGCATAAGGTTGCTGTGATTCGGTACCAACTCGATGGCACCTAACAACAAAATAATCATAAAGATTACTTAATGTAATTCTCTTATTTGTAGATGACAATATTATGACTGACAAATGTTAAGCAAGTAAATAAAAGTAGTGTGGTACTGTAGGATAAACACTGGACAGCTAACCAAAAGGTCAGCAATTCAAACCCATTAGCTGCAGCTCAGAAATTCTATAAAGGGTCTCTATGAGTCAGAGTTGACTCCACAGTGCTTAACAACAATAGTATTTTAATTAGAGTTGAATTCCAAGCTGATATATACATTGTTGTTGTTAAGAGTTGTCAAGTTGCTTTGAACTCTTAGAGACCCTGTATAGGGTTTTTGAGGCATGGCTGGTGAATTTTTACCACTGACATTGCAACTCAAACTGAACTTGTAGTCTATGCTTATCCTAAAATGCCACACCAGGATATATACATAGTTCTCTTGATTTCAAATTCAGAATTTTTTTTTCTGAAGACATGTCTCTAAAAGTTTGTGGGAATTCAATCAGCATGTTGAATACACCATTGAGCTGTTTCCTCTTTTAGGTTTTACCACTACTACAATTACTAATTGGCCCAACTGGGTTAACACTGTGGGATAATGAATGCACTGGACTGCAAAGTTGCTTTGAACCACAAGGTTGGCAGTTCAAGTTCACCAGCTGCTCTTAGGATAGTCTATAAAGGGTTGTTGTATACAGAACTGACTGTATACAACTCTATACAGGGTTGTTGTAAACAGGTTGTTATGTATAAACTCTATACAGAACTGACTCTATGGCATTCAATAACAACAACAACACGAGTTGCCTTTGAGCTGATTGTGAATCATGGTGATCGCATGTGTGTCCAAGCAGAACTGTGCTTCACTGGGTTTTCAATGGTTCTTTTTTTTTTCAACTTTTTATTGTGAATTGAGTGACGTTTTACAGACAAGCTCATCAGCTTTGCATTAAAAAAATCATGGACTTTGTTTCATCTCAGTAATGGCAATCTCACCATGTAACAACCTTTATCCTACTTCCTCCCTTTTGTTCCTATTTGCATTTTACCCACCTTCCTATACCTTCTCAACTTTGTCCCATGAGGCTGAATGATTGATCATTCCACAGTAAGTATACCTTGCTAGTATTGTTGTTCCCCTCTTCCTTATAAACCTATCTACTACTTGTCTGAATCTGAAAATTGGGACACAGAGTAAGTTTCTTTCCAGACCTGAAGGATGGTCGAGGGCCATAGTCTCGGGTTACTCTAATCTCTTCTGATCAGTAAATCTGGTCTTCAATGGCTGATTTTTAAGAAGTTGTTGTTATGTTCTGACTCTTAGTGACTTTATGCACAGCATAGCAGAATGAAACACTGCCCAGTCCTGAGCTATCCTTACAATGGGTGTTATGTTTGAGCCTATTTTTTTTTTTTTTGCCATTGTGTCTATCCATCATGCTAGGGGTATTCCTCTTTTTTGCTGACCTTCCTCTTTATTATACTTGATGTCTTCCAGGTACTGATTCCTCCAGATAACGTGTGTGAAGTGTGAGAGACAAAATCTCACCGTTCTGCCTCATAAGGAGCATTCTGGCTGCATTTCTTCCAACACAGATTTGTTTGTTCTTCTGACAGTTCATGGTACTTTCAGTATCTCCAACACCATAATTCAAACACATTGATTCTTCTAATATCTTCCTTATTCTTCGGCCAACTTTCACATGCATTTGAAGTCATTGAAAACACCATGGCTTAGTTCAGGCACACTTTAGTCCTCAAACTGATATCATTGTTCTTTAACAATTTTCAAGAGGTCTTTTGCAACAGATTTGCCGAATGTGATATGTCATTTAATTTCTTTACTTCCATGAATGTTGATTGCAGATTCAAGCAAAATGAAGTCTTTGTAAACTTCAATATTTTCTTTATTTATGTTATTTATTGGTCCAATTGTGAGAATTTTATTATCTTTACATTTTAAAAAACACATCCCCTCCAATGGAACAAAAACCCTTACAACTGAATGAATCAGTGACACTATGATAAGTGGAGAAAACAGTGAAGTTTTTCTTGGATCCAAGGAATTAAATGACATATTGTATTGAGCAAATCTGTTGCAAAAAATATCCTTGAAATGTTAAAAAGGACTAAAGTATACCTAATCCCAGTCAGAGTATTTTCAACTGCTTTATATGCATGTGAAACTGGACAATGAATAAGTAACACCAAAGAAGAACTGATACATTTGATTTATGGTTTTGGCAAATAATATTGAATATAAAATGGACTTCCAGAATAAGGAACAAATTTGTCTTGGGGGAAGTACAGTTAGAATACAGCTTAGAAATGAAGATGGTTAGACTTTGTGTTACATACTTTGGACGTGTTATCTGGTAAAGGACATTATGATTGGTAAGGTAGAAGGTCATGGAACAAGAGGAAGGTCCTCAGAAAAATGGATTGGCATCGTTTCTCCAACCATGAATTCAAGCATGGTAATGACTATGAGGATGGCACAGAACCTGGCAAAGTTTTTTTGTGAGTTTGAACCCACCTGAGCACACCTAACAATACATCTATAGACTTTTTTCATAGACTCTTCTGGATAGATGTGAATGGTTGGACTTTTGATTAGCTGTCAACCTTTTGCATTTTACAAGGAGTCTAATTTTAGGTTAGCATGTTTACTGCCTGTTTAAATTTAGCTTCAGACACTTTTTATTTTTAACTTTTTCTTTAAGTATAGGAACATATATTGGAAGTGGCATGTATATTTCCAAATACCAACTGCACTTGAGTGATCTATAGTTTGATCAAAGTAATAGGAGTGTATTTCATGTACCAGCATGTCAGATCAAAGAAATAAGAGTATATTTCATGCTCCATTGTACTACTTTCAATCACTGTATATAAAAGATGATATAAATGTACAGCATTTGAAAAGATTATAAATGCTATAAGCCATAAATAAAACTAAAATTAGAATAATTATAAGATATTACTTCATACTTGTTAGAATTATCAAATATTGACAAGAGTTTGATGTAAACAGAACTCACATATGCCACAAGTAGAATTGATGTAAAATGTTATAATCACAACTCTTAACATTCTGGCCTAGGGAAAGCTGTATTTAGTAGGTAGAGGTTGGAAGGGAGAGAGATTACAAAGAAGGTGGAAAAACTTTGTAAATGTTTAATATATTCAATTTCCTAATTGTAGGGATTAAATTAACTTCACAGATGCATACATATGCTACCTTCACTCACCTTTCAATTGGTCACACTGTGGTGACTTACATGGTGCTACAGTATATACAGCTATAAAGTATACCATCAGTATTTTAAACATTAGCAGTGTTAGCCATGGAGACCCAGTTTAATTGGAACTTCCAGACTAAGAGAGACAAGGAATAAAATCCTAGAAATCTACTTCCAAATATTAGCCAATAAAAACTTTATGGTCACAACATAATTTTGCCTAATTTGTTTGCTATGGACATGTCATTGTTGTTATTATTAAGTGCTGTTGAATCAATTCCAATTCATAGCAACCCTGGGTTTCTAAAGAGTGGCTGTTGAATTTGAACGGCCAACCCTGTGGTTCAAGCAGAACTTGCAGTCATGTGTATGTTTTATAGTACCATACCAGGACTTGACGGCACTTTAACAACACCAATAACAACAACCAGGACTCGAAAAATGCCACTAGGCAATTTCAGTCACTGGAAGAGGACAAGATCTTTGTTGAAATAGAGGACCAGTGAGGGTGAGGGAGACACTTGGTTAGATGGATTGATACAATAGCCATATTGATGGACTCTCACATGTCATCAATTGAGTGGTAGACATAGCACTAAGGAATGACACATTCTGTTGTTTATAGGTTGTCATGTACCAGAGCTAACTCTATGGCAGTTATCTATCCATATGAATACATTGCCTATATTTATATATCAAAGCTTATCAGATACTTGTTGTTGTTTGTTGTTAAGTGCCGTCGAGTCGGTTCCGACCCATAGCGACCCTGTACAGGGTTTCCGATACTACACTTTAATTATTCATAGTTTTTTTTTTTCCTCTTCATGCCAATTATTATTAAAAAACCCAAAATATAATATCCACTATATTATTAAACTATCAAGGGAAGGTAGGAGTACAGATATCCAAGCAAAATAGTTGATAAACATTCTGCAAAGTAGAATGCTTTTAATTTGATAAATTAACCTCTATTATCAGTTAAGGAGTCCTGGTGTCTTGCTGTGGGTTAATGCACCAGGCTGCAAAGTCAGTTTGAACTGCAAGGTTAGGGGTTTAAGCTCAGCAGCTGCTTCTCAGAAAAACTATATAGGGTTGCCATGAGTCAGAACAGACTCGACGGCACTTAACAACATTATCAGTTAAAGAGTCCTGGTGTGACACTGTAGAATAAGCACTGACGTGCTAACTATAAGGTCAGAAGTTCAAACCTACCATCACTCCTGGAAATTCTATACAGGCAGGCCCACTATGAGTCAGAACTGACTCAAGGGCACCTACCAACAACTATCAGTTAACATTCATGTGCTTTTGTATTTGAAAGAAAGAAGCATTATCTGGGGATTTAAATTGAATGTAAGTCCAATGGTTTGGCAGTTATGTTATGACATCATGTGACAATTAAAGAATCAATTAACTTTAAGGTAGAAATAACAGCTATTATATAAATTTTCTATTTTTTTTAAGTTTTTGTTGTTTGTTTCTGTGAGTGTTGTGATTATGAAACCTCAAAATTTCGAGTTGTTGTTAAGGGTTGTTGAGTTGATTTTGACTTATAGCCACACTCTATAGGGTTTCCAAGGAATATACCTGTGGTAAGCAGTTCCATGTTTATTCTATAGGATCACACCAGGATCCTATTTGTACCATTAGCCATGTCATGCATTGTGCAATTTTGAAGAACCCAAGCTTTTTTTTCACACAAAATAGATTGTTGTTGACAGGGAACTGGTGCTAAAAGCAGTGCAGTGACATTTGGGGGATTCTACATATTTTTCCTTCCTTTTCCCTGTTGTGCCTTCTTTGCCTAACCCAGATGCTGTCAGGTGGGTAGGTGCACACCCCACACAAAAAAAGTTTAGCACTGACCCCACAGTTTTCCCAGGGTACAGAGAGAAAGAGTTTGGCTGCTGCTTATGATGTCAGCCTCGGGGTCACAGCCCTAAAATCAACATGTGTGGGACCCTGTACTCTAGCCTATCTAACAAGAAAAAAAAACAAAAAAAAAACAGACCTGTCAGGCCTGAAAGACAAACCATATAAGCAATCTGTAAAACCTCAACATAAAAAGATGGAACTATCTCAAGAATTATACTGTGCAACTGCAGATACCTAACTGACCTTCAGAGACAAAAATAGTGGGCAATATTTATCCCTTTAACTTCTCAATATCTCCACAGTGGTGACTAGAGGAGAGGCTTAAGCGAGCAGACACCCCCACCCACTGCTGGAGATTTCTACGGTGCACACACACTGCCTGTGTAGCAAGACAACTGGACAGTCGGCCACAGTTTTATTTTTGTTTCAAAGTGGTGGTTTTTGTCTCTGCTTTTATATTGCTTCTACTTTGGGCCTTTTGATCACACATTTTTTTCTGGAGGTGGGAGCTATTTCTCCCTACATTACCCAAGAAGAGTCAGCAATTGTGGCCATATAGCAAAGCTACAAGCGTACCCCATAATATTTCACCATTGAGACAAGAGCCAATAACAGCTGCTAAGCATTATATGTGAAAGGGTAAGCCTATCTCCTGATCATATGCACCAGGAGACACCAAGAAAGCTTAATAACACAACAGAAAACATCCATTTAAGCATTAAAAAACCCACATAACTACTGGAAATAACAAAACAAAAGCTTTCAAATAAACAAAAAAAAAGATCTCAAAACATGTCCAAAACCAGAAAAGAGTAACTGAGACAAATGCACTGGAGACAGACAAAGTATCCCCAAAAGAGGAAGAACAGGTTTTGGATTTGCCTGAGAAATAATTCAGAAGAAGGTTATGGAAACAAACTCAAATGCATCAAAAAGGTATGGAGGAAAACAAGAAAAAAGTCAGTAAAGTACTACAAGAGCAATCAAATAAGATTGATACAGCATTGGAAACTATTCAAACCCTGTAAAAAGAGGTCCAGATGATTAATAATAAAATATCAGAAATGGTCAATACACTGAAAGGGGAAAGGAGCAGAATAGAAGAGATGGAAGCCAGAACTAATACTCTGGAAGACAACTCTCTCAATACTGCTAAGATAGAAAATCAAGCTAAAAAAGGATTAAAAGAATCTGAAGAGAGTCTAAGGTTCATGCTGGATAACACGAAGAGGAACACCTTAAGAATCATTGGCATTCTGGAACAGGAAGCACCAGAGAAGTCCACAAAAGAGATAGTGGAAGAGCTTCTGAAAGAAAATTTCCATAACATTTTGAAAGATGAGAAGATAAACATTCAAGAAGTTGAACGTACCACAGGAAGGATAAACCCCAAAAGAAAGTCACTAAGACATAATAATCAAGCTCACCAAAATCAAAGACAAGGAGAGAATCCTACAAGCGGCCATGGAGAAGAGAAGTGTCAATTACAAAGGGAAGCAAATCAGATTAAACTCTGACTATTCAGAACAAACCATGCAGGCAAGAAGGCAATGGGGAGACATATACAAAACCATAAAAGAAAAAGAACTGCCAAACAAGAATCATCTATCCAGCAAAACTATCAATCAAATACAATCATGCAATCAAAACATTCCAGGATAAACAGAATCTAAGAGATTTTATCAAAACCAATCCAGCACTTCAAAGCATCCTAAAGGGAGTTCTTTGCACTGAAAACCAACAAGAACAGACAACAATCAGAGATTGAGAGGCATGGCAACACCACCTGGAACTCAGTTGTCAGATAGCAGAGTTGAGAACAGAAAAAAACTACAGCAATGACTTCAAAGGAGCTGGCAGGTCAACCAAAGATCAAAATAATATCAATGTCAAAGAAGGGATAAATGTGGGAACAGAGATCCAGATGGTGAAGATATCAGGTAGATTACAGGATACGATAGATCCTCTTAAATGGAGAGAAAAGTTAA
>NW_006408529.1:30588648-30589829 GCF_000296735.1 Chrysochloris asiatica | reverse complement strand
GGAACCAAATGAAATCAAAAGGATAATAACAATACTATGAAGAGCTATACTCCAACAAATTCGAAAACTTAGAAGAGATGGATGCATTTTTAGAAAAACATGACCTACCAAAACTTAAACAGAGTAAAGTAGAAAACTTGAACAGATCCATAACAAAAGAAGAAATACACAAGGGAGGCAATACACAAGAAGGGGGAGCAGAGTGGAAGAACAAGGCTGATTGGAGAACAGTTAGGCAGGTTCGCATGGGCTAAGTCAGACAGAAGTAAGTGATGATGTATATGCAACCTTGGAACAACAGTGCTTCAGGATACAGGGATTCAGGCACGGTTTGAAGGGGTAAAAGTGTGGAACAGTCTTAAGATGCTTGGCTGCCTTTTAAATCTTGGTTTCCCTTGCCTACCATTGTAAAATGGACACTTGAGGGTAGGGAGAAAGGAATAGCCAGAATCATCACTACAGAAAGACTGTAAGTCCATCTTCAGCCTATAACTGATTAGAATACCTTAAAGGGGGCTAGGTGAAAGAGGCTTCCTGTGGATCCTTTACATTGCACAAGACCATAAGTGGAATCCAGAACCCCATCCAGAACTGACTGAGGTAGGAAATTTCCACTGGAAAGGATGAGTAGACCAGCCTGGAGTGGCCAGAAGAACAGAAGATACTTCGTGATAGAAAAACCTGCAGGAAAAATCCGAAACAATAACGGCAGTCTGATTGACTAATACAAGAACAAGTAAGCTGTTCGCCCAGGAGCCATTAAGCCAAGCGGTTAAAACCCCTCAGAGCAAGCCCCCTTCCAAGACTGAGACTCAAGGGGAATACATGAGCAGGCATGTGGTCTGGCTGGTAACCACGTTGGTGACCAATAATGGAAGAGAGGGAAAAAAACAGCAATGAATTTGTGAGACAAGCCTGATCACATTCAATAGACCCCCATGAACCTGGGTGGAGACCTGGATGGCCAGCAGTACAGCAATACTTGGGGTCTCCTGGGCCTAGAGGCTGTGACATAACCACAGAGGACCAGAGTAGAGAGTGAAGCATCCAGCTGAAGTGAAGTAAGGGAAGATGCACAAAAACACCCATACTTGCAGATAGTTCCCACTGGACCTGGCTTTAATGGCTGGATGATCAGAACTTGACTAGAAGAAGAAAGAAGAGGGAAAAAGAAAAAAAAA
>NW_006408529.1:30576330-30586723 GCF_000296735.1 Chrysochloris asiatica | reverse complement strand
AATATATTATATATATATAATTCTTACTTCCAGCACTTACTAGTGTTATCTTGGTTATCTTGTTTAGGGATAGGATCTTTGAGGAAGTCATCTGCTAAGGTACCATGAGGTCCTAACTGACTAAAATGAATTCTAATCCAATCTGGTTGTGTCCTTATAAAAGAGGAAACACAGAGAGACAGAGAAAAGGTTATCTAGTGAGGACAGAGCAAGATATGCATCTACAACTCAGGTACTTGGGGATAGTAGAAGCTAAGAGGAACAAGAAAAACCTTGAGAGGCTCCAAGAGTAAGGCCTGGTGGTACAGTAGTTAAACAATCAGACCTGTGGTTAAACTGAAAAAGATGTGGCAGTGTGCTTTTGTAAAGATTGACAGTCTTAGAAATCCTGTGGATCCAGGGCAGTTCTATTTTGCCCTATGAGATTACCATGAGTTAGAATTCATTTGATGACAAAGTTGTTTGTATTTGGCATTTTTATGGACTGATTAACACATCGATTTGAACTTCTAGCCTCTATAACTGTATTGCAATAAACTCCTCTTCTTATAAGTCACTCAAGTTTATAGAATTTGTTTTACAACAGTCCTCAGAAATGAATACAGAGGAAAATTAAATTAGAATATTTTACTATTAATATTAATGAAATAATCATAAACCATATTTTATTAAAAATGAAAAGTTTTAGCAGAAAAAAGGTGCAAGAAGGTGATAGTTTTGTCTGTTTTCTTCGCTTTTGGGTTTTTAGCATAAATGAAACTGATAGTTGTTGTTGTTGTTAAGTGCCATCGAGTCGATTCTGACCCATAGCGTCACGTAGTCGATTCTGACCCATAGGGTTTCTGAGGAGTGGCTGGTGAGCTTGAACCGCTGACCTTGCAGTTCAAGTAACTTTGCAGTCTGGCACATTAACCCATAGCGCTCCACCGGATAGGAGATGCTAAAAAATATCTATTGGAAAAATATTGCTGTTTCAGAAACTGGTTATTTCCTTTTGTTGGCTAAATCCCAGCATATATACAGCCATTAGAAAAACAATGTTGATTTCTAAAGCTCTGAGTCAAATCTCAAAAACTACAAATGTAATGTATGTACATATATGCATTGCAAAAATGTAAGCAACAATAGTGTATGATTACAGATATACATTTGTTATTCATACCACCTCAATCTCAACAGCTTCTGCTGAGGAAACATTGAAGTTATGGGTTTGATTCTTACCTTTCCTCATATATGTATGTGTGTGTGTGTGTGTGTGTGTGTGTATGTCTGTATGGACAGAGAGAAAAAGAGAGAAAATTGATCCTGATGTTTTAAAGACAATGGAAAATAGTATTTCTTAGTTTATTTATCATCTCTTCTATTTGATCTAGAAAGATACATAAAAAATTTCTATAGCATGTGCCAAAAAACTAAGTTAAAAATATCTGTTGATTGTTTACAAAGAAAATGTCAAGGTATTTATAAAATGCATCTAAACAGCACAAAGTTGTTTTCATTCCATCATAATCTTCTCTTTTTCCCTTTTTTGTGATCGTTATACTCTATCCTCACTTTTGCCAGCAAGTCACTTCCTATTTCTTCTCCACCCCAAATACAATATTGCTAGTATCAGCAGGGGTAGTATTTATTATGGGAATGTCAACTACAAGCAATATGTATGACTGAAATATTCATGACACATTCCATCCATTTCTTTAACAGTGGAGATCCAATCATTTTAAATCAAATTGGCAGCTAAAACAAGAGTGTGAAATCCATGTTGGCATTAACAGAATAGATTTTCATATTGCTTCGTAGTCACCGTCTCAGTTTTTCTTCTCACTACCCTGGTGTAAAATATTCTTTTTTTCCCCTCTATAACAGGTGTTGCTGAGTTAATTTTCATGCTGTGTTCTTTGTTGAATTTTTGAAAGATGTTTAACCTTAACAGGGATTTTGAAGAAAGACATCTTTCTGGGAAATAAATGTCATTTTACATCAATCATATCAGTATTCTTATGATTATTTCCTATTTCCTGCAACCTTTAGAAGTCTTAAGCATCAAAACATGGAAGGGCCAGGTAGTCTAACAGTATTAACTGTTTAACTGTCCTTTTTTTCCCACTGCATTTACATCCTTCAACACTGTTGAAAGTAACATAACAAGTTGTCATAAGCAGAGTGTACTTTGTTCAAAGAAAAGTTTACTTAGACCAACTAGAAAAACTCTTCTGATCTTAATTTATTATGCATTTATTTATGTTTATTCTGTTGTAGGAGAAATATTGACCTCAGGGGATGAGGGAAGTTTATTGCAAAAATCTATGTATCAAATTTAGTGAGTAGAAACACAAGAATGTATGTTAGTAAATTCAAAAGAAACAATATAGTTCTGACAGAACCTTATGTATAAAAAGAAATAAGAAGGGGAAAATAAGCATGGATGAATTTATATTCTCTTGATATCAAAAGAAAAGAAATCAGAAACCCTAGAAATATAGTCACATGGAATTAGATGCCCTAATATCTGCACTAATGAACATAAAAGGATTAAATAATACTTACTCTGACAGAATCAGATATAGTCCAGGAAACTACACATCCCAGGAAATGAAAAACTCAAGTAATATATAAAATAAGATAATTAACTCAAACCTGTAAGTTCGAGAGAACTTTTGTCATCTCCAGACGTATTGAGTTCCTTTGGAAGTTTGTTAGTATAATTATAGGTTATGAATTATTTAGGCAGGTGTCCATGTCAGTTTACCTGTTCATATTCTCCACAGTTAGATTCCACAGATAATGAATGCGATAACTGCATGTACCCAAACCAACATCAAACATCACATTTAGTGTGAAAATGGTAATTGAATTAAAAAAAAAATTACTGATTGTATATTCTATGCCTACTCTTCATCTTTCAGTTTGTTGTACTATGATGGCTTGGAAGTTGCTGTGATGTTAGGGTCAATGCCACTGATATTTCAAACACCACTAGACAGGTCTGAGCAGTTTTGGGGCTAACACAGACTACTAGGAAGAAGAACCCACAACCTACTTAGAAAATAATTTGCCAGTGAAAAACCTGTGAGTAGCAGTGGGATATTGTCTGATAGAGTGTTGGTAGAAGAGTTCTTCAGGCTGAAAGACACTCAAAATACAGCTGGAGGGAGAGCTGCTTTCTCAGACTAGAGTCAAATTTAAATGATTCAGACACAGTAAAACTTTCAGGACATTTATTTGCTAATGTGAACAGAACACAAAATGAATAAGCTGCAAACATACATTAATAGTTGAAATGAGGAATGTACAAATTATGAATCTAGGAGAATTGAAAGGAGTCAAAATTGAAATAGTGTGAATAACCATTGATATCCTAGGCATTGTTGTTGATGTTATATGCCATCAAGTTGGTTCCGACTCATTGCAATCCTATGCACAACAGACTAAAACATTGCCTGGTCCTGTGCCATGTTCACAATCATTATTACGGCTCAGCCCATTGCTGCTGCCACTGTAGCAATCCATCTCATTGGGTGTCTTCACTTTTTCGTTGACCCTTCACTTTACCAAGCATGATGTCCTTCTCCAGGGACAGATACTTCCTCATAATAATTCGAAACATGAGAGACAGTCTTGCCATCCTGGCTTTTAGTAAGTATTCTGGCTGTACTCCAACCAACGCAAATTTGTTTGTTCTTCTGACATTTCATGGTGCTTTTAATATTCTTCCCCACACCATAACTCAAACGCACATCAATTCTAGTCTTCCTTATTCATTGTCCAACTTCCACATGATACTTTTAATATGCTTCTCTAACGCCATAACTCTGATAGCATAGTGGTTATGAGTTGAGCTGCTAACCTCAAAGTCAGCAGTTTGAAACTATCAGCTACTATGTGGGAGAAAGATGAGACTTTCTGCTCCTGTAAAGATTTACAGCCTCTGAAACCCTATGCAGGGTTGTGATGAGCTGGAACCAATTAACTCCATGGCACACTACCACCACCAACTCCATAACCCAAACGCATCAATTCTACAATTTTCCTTATGCATTGTCCAACTTCCACATGCATATGAGCCTATTAAAAATACCATGGATTGGGTCTGGCACACATTAGTCCTCAAACTAGCATTACTGCACTTGAGCACTTTAAAGAGGTCTTTTACAGCAAATTTTCCTAAATTAATACGTCATTTGATTTATTCACAGCTGCTTCCAAGAGGGTTAATAGTTGATCCAAACAAAATGAAATCTCTGACAACTGTTACATTTTTCTCCATTTGCCATGATGTTATTTTTTGGTCCAGTATGAGGATTTGAGTTTTCTTTACATTGAGGTGCAAATCCTACTAAAGGCTTTGGTATTTGATTTTCATCAGTAAATATTTTAAGTCCTCTTTGCTTTCTGCAAGCTAGGTTTCATCATCTGCATATCTCAGGTTGTTAATTAGTTTTCCTCCAATCCTGATGCTACATTTCTCCCCAGATAATCCAGCCTCTCGGGTTATTTGCTCAGCAATAAGTGTGGTGAAAGAATACAACCTGGAGCACAACTTTCCTGATATTAAACCATTCAGTATTCCCTTGTTCTATTCAAATGTCTGCATCATGGTCCATGTACAGGTTCCTCATGAACACAAGTCAGTGTTCTGTTATACCCATTCTTCACAATGTGATCCATATCATCTTATCAATGATACAGTCAAATGTCTTTAAATAGTGAATAAAACACAGGTAAACATCTTTGTAGTGTTCCCACTTTTCATTCAGGATTCATCTAACATTGGCAGTGATATCTCTCATTCCATGTCCACATCTGAATATAGCTTGACTCTCTGGCTGTTCTCTGTATATGTGCTGCTGCAGCATTTAAAAATTATCTTTTGTAAAAATTTGCTGGCGTGTGATATTAATGATGTTGTCTGAATGGTTTCTGCATTCCTTTGGGTCATCTCTTTTTCGTATGGGCACAAATATGGGTTTCTTCCAATCAACTCGCCAGCTAAATGCCTTCCAAATTTCTTGACATAAATGAGCCTCCAATGTTGCATCAGTTTGTGGAAAGATTTAAATTTGTATTCCATCAATTCCCAGAGCCTTGTTTTTTGTCAATGCTTTTAATACACCTTGGACTTCTTCCTTCACTACCATTGGCTCATGATTACATGCTACCTCTTGAAATATTTGAATATTGACCATTTCCTGTTAGTTCAGTGATTCTGTGTACTCTTTCCATCTTATTTTGATTTTTTTTTCTTCATTCAACACTTTGCGAATAGAATCCTTTAATATGTCAAGTTGAGACTTGAATTTTACACTTTTCAGCTTCAACCTGAAATTGCATATGAGCAATTTTTGGTCTGTTTTACAGCCTGCTCCTGGTCTTGGTTTGGATGGTGAGATATAGCTTTTCTACTTATAAATTTTTTTTCAAAGAATTAGTCAATTAGATTTCTGTGTTTTGGTGAATTTAATGTGTTTGATCATCTTTTTATGTTATTAAAAATATATATATTTGCAATGAAGAAGCCATTGGTCTTTCCAAAATTCCATCATGCAACCTTCAGCCTCATTTCAATCACAAAGGCCATGTTTTCCAATTACTGATCATTCCTCTTTGTTTCCAACCTTTACATTGCAATCGCTAGTAAGTATCAATATATCTTTATAATATATTTGATCAATTTTAGACTGAAGAAATTGATAGAATTTGTCAATTTCATCATCACTGATTTAAGTTGTTGGTTCACAAATATGAATAAGAGTAATAACCACCAACCATCACCAATATTAACTGGCCTTTTTTTTTTAAGTTTTTATTGTGAATTATGTGATAGTTTACATGGGAGAACATTAACTTTACATTCATCCTATCATACCATGATTACAATTCCCTCCATGTATCATTAAACAGCCAAAGGGCACACCCCACAAGCCTGACCCCTGGTCATCAGCACACAGCCCCTCTTCCTCCTTGGGTCTAGAGTCCCCAGTCACTCCATCTCTCCATGTCATCATCACTGCCTCCACCTCTAGTGTCACTGCTTCTCTGGGTAGGGTACCGCACTCCACTCTTCTCCCTTGATGGTCCCAGGGACCTTCACACCTGGACTGCAAAGTCAACTACTCCCCTCCTTTTGTTACAAAACATCTACCTTTACATTTCCAACTCCAACAGTAAGTCCTGATAGCAAGTATTCATTACTGTACCACAAGAGTCTTATCCTTATCTCCTTTCATCAGCCCCATCCCAACAGATTGGAAACCACGCATCCTCTGTATCTAGGCTCCCTCTTGAAAGCTTGTAAACCAGTTACCTCTTGCTTTTATAGAGCCCCATTTTGGGTAGACATTGTGTAAGTTGCTCATGCCTCTCTACCCCATGTACCAAGGAGATGGAAATGATCCTTGATGTAAAGATTTGTTCCCTCTTTTGAGCTACTACATCCATCTATATAGGTCAAGTTCATCAAATGATATCAGATTACACTCCCCACCACCCCATTCTTTCTTCTTCTAGTTAAATTCTGGTCATCCAATCATTGAGGCCAGGTCAAGTGAGTATTATCTGCAAGCATGGGTGTTCTTATGCATCTCCCTTCACTTCATGTCCACTGTATGCTTCACTCTCTGCTCTAGTCCTCTGTGGCCATGTCACTGTTTCTGGGCCCAGGAGTCCCAAGGTCTTGTGATACTGCTGGCCAACCAGGTCTCAACACGGGTTTACAGGAGTCTATTGAACATTGTCAGATTTAGCTCACAAATTCATTATTGTTTTCCCCCCGCATCCCTTTATTGATGATCAATGTATTCACCAGTCAGACCACATGCCTGCTCGTGTATTCCTTTGAGTCTTAGTCTTAGAAGGGGTTGTGTTAACTGGTCTTTCTTGTATGGTTGTTATGAAGTGCAGTCAAGTCTTTTACAACTCATAGCAATCCTGCATAGAGTTTCTGAGGAGCATCTAGTGGGTTTGGACTTACAACCTTGCGATTTGCAGACCAGGAGTTCTTATAGGTGTATGGAGATTATCCTATAACAGATGGTACTGTATATCAGGATAAAACTTGAAGTGTTCTTTTTGATTATGAACGTGACACCATTCTTCTTCAATTTGTCATTCCCAGCATAGTAAACCATGTGATTGTCAATTCAAAATAGTCAATACCAGCACATTTCAGCTCATTAATGCCTAGAATATCAATGTTTATGTGTTCTGTATAATTTTTGACAGCTTCTACTTTTCTTAGATTCATACTTTGCACATTATATATTCTGATTATTAGTGGATGCTTGCGGTTGTTTCTCCTCATTTTAAGTTGTGCCCCATCATTAAATAAAGGTCCTGAAACCCTATTCCATTTACATCATCACAGTTAACTACTTTGAGTAGGTAGGCCTTCACCAATAGTATTGTGTCTGACAATCTTCTGGTTCTATTCATCATGTTTCCATAGTCCTTTTAGTACTTTCTGACAGTATGTCACTGCTGTTTATAAGGTTTACAGCTAAGAATTTGGAAGTAGTCTGCCTCTCCTTTTTAGTCTGTCTTAATCTGAAGCTCACCTGAAACCTGCCCACCATCGGTGATCCTCTCTGAAGGCATTCAAAATTCCAGTGGCATACTTTCCAGCATCACAACAGGCAAGTCACCACAATGTGACAAACTGACAGACATGTAGTGGAAGTAAGCTATTGGTCTTTTATAATTCTGTCATATGATCTCCATTATAATTTCTATCAGCAAAGCCACTAATGATCCTTCTTTTTTGTTTCTAATTTTTGCATTCCTTTTACCAGGAATTATCAATAAATAGTGATTGTAAGTTTGATCAATTTTAGATTTAAATTTTTGTAGAATTTTTCAGTTTTATATTATTTACTTTAGTGGTTGGTGCACAAAATTGAATGATAGTGGTATTAACTGGTCTTCTTGTGTTGTTGTTGTTAAGTACCGTAGAGCTGTTTCCAACTCATAGCAACCCTTTATAAGGTTTCCAAGAAGCATCACACACTGGACACTAATATCTGAAGACTAGATTAGTTGAAAGATGGTATCATACATAAAGAATGCAAAAACCTGTTTAAAAAGATAGGAAATAAATAAAAGACCAAATTGGATGTCAGAAGAGACTCTGAAACTTGCTTTGAATGTAGTATTTAAAGTGAGTAGAAGAAATTATGAAGTAAAAAAAGCTGAATATATATCAAACATTGGCTCAATAAGACAAAGTAAAGTATTATAATGAAATGTGCAAAAATCTGGTGTTAGAATATTGACTATACTAAGGACTCTCAATAGAGCAAACAAATCTATGTTGGAAAAAAGTGCAGCCAGAACGCTTCTTAGAAGCCAGGATTGAAAGACTTTGTCTGACGTGCATTGGACATGTTATCATGAGAAACAAGTCCTTGGAGAACAATATCTTGGTTGGTGAACTAATTGTTGTTGTTATTGAGTGCTGTTGAGTTGTTTCCAACTCATAGCCACACTGCATTAGGTTTTCAAGGAGCAGCTAGTGGGTCTGAACTGCCAACCTCATGGTTAGTAGTCAAGTGAAGTTGAAGGTCAACTAAAAATAAGACATATTCACTGTGTCAGTGGAATGTATTGACACAGTTGCTATAGTAATGAGCTCAAACTGCAACACCAATGAAGATTGAGGATGTCAGGACCATGTTTTGCTCTGTTGTACATTCGTTTACTATGTGTCAAAACTGACTTTAATGGCACCAAACAACAGCAACATACTCCAGCCTGGAAATATTATTGTCCCAAATAATTATTTAATCTTACTGTTATTGAACATTCAATACTGAAACTTCCAGCATATGGCACTAGATCCAAAAGTATACATAATGTTTTGCATGAAACAACAAATAAATAAATAAAATTACCTCTTTTTTCTAAATATTATGGTCTTGTACCTTGGAAACTTCAATAAGCATGAGAACAGAAAGTGATGCCCATTAAATGAATTCCAAAGTAAAAATAGAAAGATCCCTGTTTTTCGGCACTGGTTAGAATTAAGTTGATTTAGTTTGTAAAGTACTTTATTCTGGTTCTATTAGCCTATCAAAATATATCCCTGGGTAGGGGAAGTTTGAGTAAAATAAATTCTTCATGTTGTCACATTACACAATGGTTTTATTTCTTTCTAGTTTTCTCACACAAAGCCCCATGTATTCTTGTTTATTTATTTGTTCTTTAAACAACCTTGTTTTGCTTTCTAGTGTACACTAATTAAAACTGCAGAGTATTTGCAAGCAATATAAAGACAATTCTGATTGTACAGGGAAAAGTAGCAAAATGCACACTCATAATCAAAAAATTATTTCCTCACTACATAGCTTACCTCTTCCAAGGTCGGCAGTTCAAACTCATCATTCGTTCCTTGGAAACTCTTCACAAGGTCGCTATGAGTGGAACCTACTTTACAAAACAGAAACACATAGGTAAGTATTGAAGGAATAAGTGTCTTAACCAGTAACATGAAGTGAATCATCATTGAGATTTAAGAGTTAGCGGAGTTAGAGGCCAGTTAAATGAAATCGGTCTTAGCAACCAAATCAGATTAGTCTGCCATGTTTCTGGTTGTGTTTGTGCATTTATCAGCCTTTTATTATATTTGCACTTAAATCTTATTGACCTAACACTATTTTTTTTGTGTGTAGATGCTTTGTTGTTGTTAATGCTGTCGAGCCGTTTCCGACTCATAGCAATCCTGTAGAGGGTTTGTTTCTGAAGAGCAGCTGGTGACTTTGAACTGCCTACCTTGCACTCCAATGCTTATCTTACAGTGTATTTTCTCTCATTGGACTGCAAACCACAAAGTCAGCAGCGCAAATCAACCAGCAGCATGTTGGAAATCCTCTGCACGATTTCTGGAAGTCATAACTGATAGACTCTTCAGCGCTTAACAAAAGCAAAAAACCAGAAAGTTGATTTTTAAATGCATTATGATAGTCTATTGCATTTTGATTTACCAATGCATTCTGTATTAATATACAACCACTGATCAAGACTAAACTGGATGTAGTTCATTTTTATATGGATGACTACTTATTCTAAGAAGTTATTTGATCAATTCACAATGGTTTCTTCACAATTCTGTGGCTTACTTGTCTTGATTTATGGTTGCAGCTTTACTTCATGTTTCTGTACCTCCTGATTCTTTTCTAATCTTCTGGTTTGTATTGATTTTTTTTCCCCTCTAAACTAACTACTGACCTATTTCTCCATATAATTAGTTACAGTCATAATAGTCACCTGGTAATTCAATTTTTAAGGCGCTCTGGTAGCGTAGTGGTTACGAATAGGGCTGTGAACTTTAAGGTCAGTGGTTTGAAACTACCAGCTGCTCCGCGGGAGAAAGATGAGGCTTTCTACTCCCGTAAAGATTTAC
>NW_006408529.1:30573613-30576100 GCF_000296735.1 Chrysochloris asiatica | reverse complement strand
TAGTTGCCACGGAATTGTTACAGATTTTTGGCTACAAAATAAAACTGCTCTTTAGAATTTTCTTGACTGTTATCTCAACAGAAGCATATTTCATATCTGTCTTCCACGTTACCACTGGGTGTGTTTTAACTTGTTGCCTTTAGGTTAGCAAGCAAGCAAAACCTGCTTGTGGTAGTGGGAATCACTTAATTTAGAATATACTAATACATTGCTGCTATTATTATTTTATTGCTGGAGTCTTGGTGTGGTGCCATAGGATAAGCATTTGAATTCATGCTCAGGTGAATAACATGGTCAGTGGTTCAAACTCACCAGTCACTTCTTGGAAATCCTATATAGGGTCGCTATGAGTCGGAGCTGACTTAATGACACTTAATACAGCAAACATCTCTATCATGTACTGTTTAAACACCTTTACAAACACAGACATGTTGTCAGATACTTTGTCATTGTTGTTAAGTGCTGTTGAGTTGGTTCCAACTCATTGCATCCCTGTATGGAATTTCCAAGCAGTGGCTGTTAAGTTTGAACTGCTGATCTTGTGGTTCAAACTGACCTTATGGTCCAGTGCTGTATCCCCCAGTGCCACACCATCAGAAACTTAACTAGGATATTAAAAACACTCTACATCAAATACTAACCTGAAATAAAAATAATATGATTGGGGAAATAGCTTAGAATGAGATACCAGTGATAAGTATTAGGTAAATGACCTCTGTAAAGTACAGAGAAAAAGAGAGAGAGAGTGTGTGTGTTTTGGTGTCTATGGTAGAATAAGCACTGGATTGTTAACTATGTCATCAGCAGTTGAAACCCACTAGCCATGCATTGGTTTCTGTGAGTTGGAAATGACTCATTCTCACTTAACAACAATAAAACTATAATTGTGAATTCTTACAACTCAAGATGTTGTTTAAAATCTACAGTATTTATCATAAAAATACTTCAAAATAATATATAACTATATATAACATTTATCTATCTATGTTTACCATAAAAAATAATGAATGAAAAAATTGATACAAAGGAAATAAAGTAATAAGAACTGATAACACTTAAATGCTCTAAAAGTGAGAATACCAAAGGACAGCAATAAGCATTACAGTAACTTTTCAAAATATATTTAAAAGTTATGAACACTAGTGGTTTTCCTTTTTTACAGAGATATGCTTATAACATATACATTGTAAGAATAATGAAGAAGAAAAAGCAGTTCATTCAAAAATCAAAATGTAACGAAATATTCTAAATTATAAATACAAATAAATAGGCATTTCCTCCATTTTACTTTACTCCTACTTTTGTTGGTTTTCTTTTTTCATAATGTTTTTCTTTTTTGTCTTTATCAATTCTAGACCTCAGTCTTGTACATTACCTTAAAGAAAAATGTGTTCTATAGTCAAGACAAATTTTCACATAATACAAATTCCAACCCTCCCTAGCTTAAAATTTTTTTAAATTTTTATCTAACTTTTTTTTCAAACATCTAAAGAGTTTAAAGCATCCACTCCTTTCTTCCTTTCATACTTGAGTTCCAAAGAAACACCAGGTTGTTACATGAAATTAACATTATGTGAAAATGTAGTATGATCTTAACAGTTCACAAAATGGAGGATGACTACGTCATTATATAACTGCCAAACTGCATGATTACAAAACTGACAAACTGCAGTGTTACAGACCACTGAAAATCAGTGCCAATTTGACACAAACCCCTATCCATCACAGCCAGCAGCAGTCTTGCTTTGTACTTCAGCAGTTGTTACTGTTTATATATGTCATTAATGTGCAAAATAGTCAGATAAAAGTTTTTTGTTTTTTTTTTACTATTGTCATAAATGGGAAATGTTGTATAACAAGATAGTCAATAAGTAAGGAATTGCTGTTTTTATTAATTGCTGAAAAGTTAGTTCTGAGTCATTACAACCCTGAAGGTTGTCAAGGCTGTAAATTTTTTGTAGGAACTTAAGTTTCTTTTTCCAGAAATAAGGAGTGGTGGTGGTAGGGTTATAGGGTTATATGCCATGGAGTCATAGTCATCCTGTATAGGGTTTCTAGAAGCTGTAAATCTTTACAGTAGCAAAAAGCATCATCCCCCCACCCCCCGACCCCCACCACCAGAACTGCTGGTAGTTTCAAACTGCTGACCTTGAGACTAGCAGCCTGACTCATAACACTACTCTACCAAAGCTCCTTGAAGTAAGGATTAGGCATTATACAAATTAGGTAACAATTTAAAAAATCAAACAACAACAAAAATTAAATGATCTTCTCTACAAGAATCTCTGGTAACCACCACAATCACCACCCAAGGAAAGGATCTGCTGTCATGGATGACTTCTGTGGGACTGGTTACAGAATTGTGTTTTATCTTTTTAAGACAATAAACAAGTGACACTTTCTCAAGAATTGCTCAATTAGCTGAAATGTATGTTTATATGGTGTGGTGGTGGTTATGTGCCATGGAGTTGGTTCTGACTCATAGTG
>NW_006408529.1:30570482-30572628 GCF_000296735.1 Chrysochloris asiatica | reverse complement strand
ATAATAGGTATGAAATTATATTTCATTATTATTTTCATTTCCCTTATGACTTAATGGTATTAAGTACCTTTTAAAATGTTTGCTACATTCATGTCATCTTTTAAATATCTGTTCATTTATTTTACTCTTATATGTGTCAAGTTATTTGCTTTCTTATTTTTGAATGTAAATACAATTCCTGGATGCAAGTCTTTTTATCAGCGGCAGTGATAATATTAATCTCCAATAAAATAGGATTTAAGGTAAAATCCACCATAGAAGAGTAAAATAATTATATAATTATTAAAGAGTCAATCTACCAAGAGGACATAACCATGATAAATATGCATACATTCTATGACAGTGCTCCAAAATACATGAAAAGAACTCTAACAACATTAAAAAGGGAAATGGATAGTTTCATCATAATGGTACGTGACTTCAATGCAACACTTTCTGTGAAGTACGGAACAACTACAAAGAAACTTAACAAATATACAGAAGATACTGAAGAATGTCACAATCAATCAATTCAATCTTACAGATATATTCAGAACACTCAACCCAACAGCAGCAAAGTGCATATATTTTTTTTAAATATACCAGAATAAAGCAGAATAAATCACATTTGAGGTGGCACACCATGCCTCAAACATCAAAATAATTCAAAGCATTTTTTTTCCCTGAAGTACTGAACTGCTAACTTCAAGGCTGACAGTTCAAACCTACCAGCCACTCCTTGGAAATCCTATACAGGGTCTCTATTAGTCAGAACTAACTTGACAGCACTTTACAACAACAGTGCTATAAACATAGAAATCAACAGCAGAAAGAACATAGGGGAAAAAATCAAATAAATATCAACTGAATAACATTTTGCTTAAAAAACCATTCAGTAATAAAAGAAACCAAAGATAAAGTTTAAAAATCCTTAGAATCTAAAACGAATGAAAACACATTTGGAATGAAAACAACAGCATCTTTGGGACACAACCAAAACAGGGCTCAGGAATGAATTTTTGCAATAAATGCACACAGAAAGAACAAGAAAGGGCCAAAGTTAAAATATTAAAGAAAGAAAAACATAGAGAGTAGAGTAAAAATAAATGAAACAATGAACACAAAAACAACAAAAAGGATCAACAAGACCAAAAATCGGTTCTTTGAAAGAATCAATAAATTCAACAAACCACTTACCAAATTGAAAAAGAAAATCAGGAGAAGAAGCAAATAACCTGAATAAGAAATTAAATGGGTGACATTACAAGTGAAACTAAAAGGATCACAACGAAATATCATGAAGCTCTCCAACAATTTTAAAACCTAGAGAAAATTGAGACACTTCTAGAAACACACTACTTACCTATACTAATACATACTGAGATAGGGAAACCTGCTTATAGACCCATAAAAAACAAGAAATTGAAGAGATAATTTAAAAACAGAACTGCTTCCCCTCTAAGACGGAAACTCAAAGGGAACACATGAGCAGGCATGCAAGATTGCTGATGACCACAGACCACATTAGTCTACTGGTGAGTGAAAGAGGGGAAAAGGCAGCAATGAAGAAATGGGCTGAGTTCAACTACATTTCATAGACTTCTGTTGACCTGGAGATGTGAGAGAGAAAAGGAAGGGCTGATTGGTCCAAAGTGGGGTGAGAACAGGAGACACCTGAGCCCATGGACAAGGACATAGACACAGAGGGCTAGAGTTGAGAGTGAAGCATCCAGTTGATATGGAGTAAGAGGAGGCACACCAGAACATCTAAAGTTGCAGATAGTACCCACTTGACCTACCTTTGATGGCTTGATAATCTACTAGAGGAAGATAAAAAACACCAAAAAAAAAAACAATTTTTGATAAAGGAAATGTGGGTAAATTGCTGCAACTTGATGAACTTGACCTATATTCATGGAGGTATTAGTGGTAGTGGTTATGTGCCATGGATTCGATTCCAACTCATAGCGACCCTAGAGGTAGTAACTCTAAATACCAACAGAGAGGGAAGGAATCTTCACATTAAGATTCAATGCTATCCCCCAGGTACACAGGGCAGATAAGGATGGGCAACCTAGACATTGACTACCTAAAATGAGGGCGCAATAAAGGCACAAAGAGACTGGTTTACAAAATTTCAAGGGGGAGTTTAGTTTAATAGTGTGTG
>NW_006408529.1:30555483-30570186 GCF_000296735.1 Chrysochloris asiatica | reverse complement strand
AAAGTGTATGATTTGTTGAATATAAACTGATAATCTGCCCTGTAAAATTTTACTCAATGCACAATAAAAAACTTAAAAACAAACACGCAAGCAAACAAACAAAAAACAACAGGACTGCTAACTTGTCCAATGTCTGAGAAGCACGATCTTGATATCTTCACTTCTAAGGAACATTTTGACTGTACTATTTACAAGACAGATGTGCTAGTTCTTCTGGAAGGCCATGGTACTTTCAGTATTCCTTACCAACACCATAATTCAAGTGCATTGATTCTTTTATGGTATAGTTTGTCCAAATTTCACATGTTTATGAGATAAATTATAATACTATGGCTAGTGTCTAGTGCACTTCAGTCCTGTAAGTGACACCTTTGCTCTTTAACACTTTAAAGAGGTCTTTTCTAGCAGATTTGTCTAATGCAATATGCTGTTTGATTTCCTGACTGCTGTTTTCATGAGCACTGACAGAGAAACTAAGAAAAATGAAGTCTTTGATAACTTCAATTTTTTCCCATTTATCATGATGTGATTCTTTTTTTATCTAGTTGTAAGGATTTTTGTTTTCTTTACACTGAGATGAAATTCTTATTGAAATTTTTAGTCATTGATCTTTATTAGTAATTCCTTCAAGTCCTCTTCACTTGCAGCAAGAAACGTTGTGTCATCTGAGAATCAGTGGTTTGTTAATGAGCATTATAAATATATAGTTCAACTTCTAGGATCATTTGGTCACTATACAGATTGAGTAAATGTGGTGAAAGGATACAACCCTGATGCACACCTTTCCTGATTTTAAACCATTCAATATCTCCTTCTGTCATAATTGCACTTTGTGACCTATGTACCAGTTCCTTTTGAACACAATTAGGTGTTTAGAAATACCCATTCTTCTCAATGTTATGTATAGCTTGTTATGTGAAAAAACAAAACAAAAGTACAAGTAAACATCTTTCTGGCATTCTCTGCTTTCAGCCAAGATCTTTCTGAAGTCAGCAAAGTTATCCCTCATTACACCCTTTTCTGAATTTAACTAGAAATTCTGTCAGTTCTTGAAGACTTATTTTTCACCAATGCCTTTATTACAGTGTGGACTTCTTCCTTTATTACCATTGGTCATTGGTTCTTGATCATATGCTACCTTTGAAACGGTTGAGCATTGACCAATTATTTTTGGAACAGTGACTCCATTGTCTTTTTATTTTATTTTTCTTTTTCATCAACATGAACAGCAACTTTACACATGGTCTGCACTATGTAGAATACATAGGAATCAAATTGATTATATATGTGGGAAGAGATTACAAGGAAACAGACCATCAATTGCTCATATGCAAGTTCAGACTGAAGCTGAAGAAAATTAAAACAAGTTCATAAGAGCAAAAATATGAGTTTAAATTGACTTGATGTCAGTGAGTGGGACCTACTTTAATCTTGGACAAAAGTAGAAATTGGAAAATAAACAGTTATGAAGCCCATGACTGGTCTCAGCAAGGAGCTGGCCTCACTTTAATAGTTACCATTTGGTATTCTCATGTGAACTGAAATAATTTCAGAGAACATAAACATTTGTCAAAGTCACCATAACCATGATTAAAGAAGTCAAATATAAGCCCACTCTGTAATTATGTCTGAACACATACAAACAAAAGCAAGAACTCTTTGAGATTATTATTTGTGCTATCTGGCCAAAGATGATCAGGAACAATCGTAGTTTAATGAAGTTGAGTTTTTTACCATGTAAGCAATAAAGGAGAGTATACACAATGGAGAAATATGAAGAACATCAATAAATATGTGTAGGAGATACTTTTTTTAAATAGGGTTTGTGCTTATATTAATTATTTGGGGGAAGGAATCAATAAGCAAATCACTTATAGGACTGAATATTTTAATAAGCAGGGGTAATTCTATCATTTAATATCTTCTTTTACTTAGGGGATTAATGCTGAAATTGGTAATGATGCAGCAGTTATACAGGTTTGACAGTTATAGGTGATATTTGTGCTACTCATTAATTTGCTTCATCTGTAAGCAACTTCTCTGGGATTCTAGTTAGCCCTTTTCTATGCTGAAACTAACAAGTAGAATGTAAGAAAAACAAACCTCAGCACACATTACTAGAACTGGTCTCTTGAGGTACTATAATTGTTTTTTATTATTATTTATAGAGTTTTAGACATTTAGAAGTGACAGTAGCTTACTTGGTCATAAGTAAATTCTAATGTGAGTCTCATACACATAGGCCTCATTTATGGTAGCTAATATACCAGGTATTGCTATTAATTTAATCATACAATGCATGCATTTGCTTAATACCTCAGCATATAGACTATTGCATAGTCTAGCAAACACATTGAGAAAAGGAATATGTGGTAATAATTTTCAATTCTGTGTACCAGAATACATTGCCATACTTGTATTACTATAAATTTTCTTTTTAATCAAAATCTATTATGTATGGAATACAATGCCAATGGACAGTTTCTGTATTTTGATATAAAGGAGTGCTGAAAGAACTGTGGACTGTTGTTTTTAAGTGTCATCGAGTCAGTTCTGACCCATAGTGACCCTGTATAGGGTTTCTGAGGAGCGACTCATGAACGTGAACCACCAATTTTGCAGTTCAAACAGCCTGCAGTCCAGGGAATTTACCCACAGCACCACACCAGGACTTCATCCTAGACATCTGTGAACTGAAATTGGCAGGTGTTGGCAATTTTGAATTAGACAATTTTATAGTTTACTATGCCAGGAATGACAAGTTGAAGATGAATGGATTCACATTCATCATCAAAAAAACATTTAAAAATGTATTTTGAAGTATAATTCTGCCTGTGATAGCATAATATCCATATGACTACAAAGAAGATCAGTTAATATCATTAATATTAAAAATTATGTACCAACCACTAAAGCCAATATGATGAAATTGAAGAATTCTACCAACTTGTTTAGTTTGAAATGGATCAAACATTCAGTCAAGATACATTTAAAATTGTTGAAATTGGAATACGAAAGTCAGAAAGGAAGAATCTGTAGTTGGAAAATAGGTTCTAGGTGATAGCAACGATGCTGGAGAGCACATGATAGACTATGGTAAGATCAATGACATATTAATTGCATATGCCTTCTATCAACAACAGAAATGGTGACTCTACATATGGACCTCACTAGATGGAACACACTGAAGTCAAACTGTTGAATTCTGTGGTAAGAGAAAATGGATAAGCTTAATAACATCAACCAAAACAATCAAAGGTCTACTGTGGAAGTACAAGTTCAGGCTAAAGCTGAAGAAAATTAAAACATGTCACAAAATCCAGAATATTGTCTTGAGTATATTCCATTTCATTTTAGAGAGTATCACATGAACAAATTTCATGCAATAGACACTAAAGACTGAAAACCAAAGTTTAATGGGATGACATCAAGACCATTAGACATGAAGTTAACAAAAAGTCATTAAACTGACAGGGGGAAAAAAGGAAAAAAAAAAAAAAAACATCAGAAGGCATTGGCTAGGAGTGGGGGATTATAAAGGCACAGAGTGGCTGACTTACAAGTTTTCAAGAAGAAATTAAGTGTCAGTGTGTGGGGTGGGGTGGAGGGAGAAGGTAGAAGCTACACTGAATAGTTTTCATCTTGTCTAGTCGGGTCTGGTGAAAGGAGATGGAGATGGGATTCTTTTGATTCAATAGTAAGTAATTGCTATCAAGATTAATTGTGATCTTAACAACTGTAAAGGTAGACATTTTGTAACATAAAGGGGAGAGTAGTTAATATTACATTATAGGAACAGAGAACTGTAGCACCATCAAGAGAGAAGAGTATTAGTGGAATCTGGGACACTAACCAGAGAAGCAGAGACACCAGAGATGGAGGCAGAGGTGATGATATGGAAATATAAAACAGCCAAGGACTCTAGAGTCATGGATAGAGAAAGGCTGTGTGTTGGTGGCCAGGAGGCAGGCTTTCAGAATGTGCCCTTTGGTTGTTTAAATGATTATATATTCCTGAGTGTTTTTGTGTACATAAAAAGAAACAACCAAAAACTACGTATACACACAGAGGGAATAGAAGCAAATAGAGTTAACTGATCATGCATGGAGGGGATCGTAATCATTGCAATGAAACAAAATATGATAGCATGAGTGCAAAAGCAGTGTTCTCCCATGTAAACTGTGACTCAATTCACAATAAACCTTTTTTTTTTTTTTAATGTCTGAAAAAACTCTGAAAGCTTATGCTGAATGTAGAGAAGCTAAAGTTACTGAAAGAAATTATCAAGTAAAAGAATTTAACAGACAATTTCAAAGAGCAGCTTGAGAAGACAAAGTCAAGTATTATAATGATATGTTCAAGACATAGTTAGAAAACCAAAAGGGGAGAACATGTTCCGCATTGCTCAAACTGAAAGAAATTAAGAAAAAATTCAAACCTTGACTTGAAACATTGAAGGATTCAAAGAGGAAAATATTGAATGATACAGGAAGCATCAAAAGAAGATGGAAGGAATACACCGAGTCACTGTACCCAAAAGAAATAATCAATGTCCAACCACTTTAAGAGGCAGCATATGACCAAGAACTGATGATATTGAAGAAAGAAGCCCTAGCTTCTCTGAAATCAATGGTAAAATGCAAGGCTCCAGAAATCGATGTAACATAAAATTAAATATTTAAATAAACTGATATAATGCTCTAAGTGCTCAGTTATCTATACCAAGAAAATTAGAAGATAGCTACCTGGCCAACCAATTGGAAAATATCCATATTTGTGTATGTTCCAAAGAAAGATGACCTAACAGAATGTAGAAATCATTGAACAACATAATTAATATCCTATGCAAGTAGAATTTTGCTGAAGATAATTTAAGAACAATTGTAGCAAGACATCAATGGGGAGCTGCCAAAAATTCAAGTCATATTCAGAGAAGTATGTGTAATGAGATATATCACTGCTTATAACCGAAGTATCTTGGCTGAAAGCTGTTTTTTCATGTTTGTTATTGTGTTTTATTGAAGAACCCAAGGAATTTTACTGTGTGGATCAAAATAAACAATGGACAAAAACTGCAAAGAATGGGAATTCCAAAACATTTCATTATGTTCATGAAGGCCTTGTATTTAGACCAAGAGATAGTTGCTCAAACAGAGCAAGGTGATACCAAATGGTTTAAAATCAGGAAAGATTGCATCAGTATTGTATCCTTTTACTATATTTACACTGGCCCAATAAACAACATCATGATAAAAGGAGAAAAGATTGAAATTGCCAAATTCTTACCTTTTGCTTGGATTCACAATCAATACTCATGGAATAGGCAGCCAAGAAATCAAACAAAAACAACTGCGACAGTACATTGACAGGCAACTGTCAAAGGTTCAAGTCAGATTCAGACAAGGATGTGGAATAAAGGATATCATTGCTCATATCAGACAGATCTTGGCTGAAAGCAGAGAATACCAAAAAGATGCTTTATTGCTATGCAAAAGTTTAAAATTGTGTGGATAATGACAAGCTATGGAAAATTGTGTGGCTAATGACAAGCTATAGCTTTGTGGAAAATGAGTATTCTGGTACACTTAACTGTATATAGACCAGGAGGTAGTTGTTCAAAGAATACAAGGGAACACTGAATGGTTTAAAATTAGGAATTGTGTGTGTCAAGTTTGTATCCTTTCACCATACTTAGTCAATCTGTATGTTGAACAAATAATTCAAGAAACTGGATTATATGAAGAAAAATGTGGTATCAGGATTGGAGGCTGACTCTTTAACAACAAGCAGTATGCATTTGATAGAATCTTGTTCGTGGGTGCAAACAGCACTTAAAATACTTACTGATGAAAATCAAAGACCACAGTCTTCAATATGAATTGTACCTCAATATTAAGAAAACAGAATTCCTTACCTTAATTAGACCAATAAACAACATCACAATCTGGAGAAAAGGTTACAGTTGTCAAAGACTTAATTTAGATCAACTATTAAAACTCATCAACTATAACTCAGATCAACTATTAAAACTCACATAAGGAGCAGTCAAGAAATCAAATGATTTGTTGTATTAGGCAATTCTTGCTGCACATTTATTCTTTAAAAGTTTTGAAGAGCAAAGATGTCATTTTCAGGACTAAGGTATCCAAGTCATGGTATTTTCAATAACCTCATATGCATGTGAAAGTTGGACAGTGAATAAGGAAAAGCATAGGAAAAATGATGTATTTGAGTTATGGTGTTGGAACGAGTATTGAAAATACCAAGGATTGCCAGAAAAATAAAAAATCTTATTGGAAGAAGTACACCAGAATCATTTTTAGAAGCCAGGATGATGAGACTTCCTCTCTCATGCTTCAGACATATTGTCAGAAGACACCAGTCCCTGAAGAAGGACATCATGCTTGGTAGTGTGGGGTGTCAATGAAAAAGAGGAAGGCCCCCAATGAGATGGATTGGCACAGTGGTAGCAGCAATGGGCTCAATTATATTATGATTGTGAGGATGGGGCAGGACTAGGCAATGTTTTGCTCTATTTTGCAAAGGATCGCTCTGAGTCAGAACTGATTAGGTGGAACTTAAGAATAACAACAACAATAAAATTCATGAATGCAGATTGGGAGAGTAGTGGCAAAGCAGTAAAAGTAAGTTTATCTAAGTCTACATCCATGGGAAAATAATGACATTGTCTGCTCCTGTAATGGTTTATAACCTAAGAAACCCTATGCTGGGTTCATCATTGAGTCAGAACTGACTTGACTTCATGTAACAGGTCTATTTCTACTTCAGTTTATTTGTGCATTCAGAATTCTTAGATCCAGTCTCATCAATTCCTTTTCCAATACACCATGGTACACTAGCATACTCATTAAATTTTATAATTCATTAGATCAGTTAATACCCTCTTGATTATGAACAGGAAACGATGCATGATTACTTATTATCCTACATCAAGGAAAGTTTCTATTGGGTGCCACTACCCAGCCTCAGGATATTTTTCAAGTGGTAAAGAGTTAGTGACTCTTAAACTTCATAAGTCTGAGAATATTCTCCTATAAGATTTGCTAAAAACTCTGTGTCTACTACTGAGTGGATTCAAAATGTAGGGCATCTGTTTTCTGTTGCAATGTACTTTATTTTCTGCACTCATCTGGTGTTGCACTATAGGATAAGCACTCGAACTCTAGGTGGTTCAAACTCACCAGCACCTCCTCAAAAACCCTACACAGGGCCACTAAGAGTCGGAATCAACTGGGTGGCACTTAGCAACAACAACAGCTGCCCTCCTTCAGAACTGGCAGATTTATGAGCTATCTAGTAATGAGCCAGAGAATTACTTATAACATGAAACATGGTTTTGCAAATCCAAGAAGTCCAAACAAGCTTTAGACTTTCTTCTTCATAATGAGTAATGCAATATGCAACAACTTGCTCTCACTTCTCATATTCCTATTTCTTTGCACTACTGAACCCTGATGTGGTAAGCCCTTGAAATTTTGTAGGTTTAACATCTTTCCCTTTAATCCATGTATCTTATTTTATCACTTGGAGTTTATAATTTTTTGTAATAAGGTTCAATTATAATATTATCATAAATATTGTTATGATTCTGGAAAAAATATATGTTCACATCCTACCTACAGGTAACTACAAATACATTACTTCTGCAAATAAAGTTCTATTGGAGCTGGGTGAGCCTTAATTCAATTGGACAGGTGTCCTTAGAGATAGAGGAGAAGAGACACAGAGACACAAAAACAAAGTAACAATGGAGGTAGAAATTGAAGTTATGCTTCCATAAGGCAAGGAATGCCTGGGGTACGAGAAACAATATGAGACTAGAATGCAATTTTTTTCAGAGTCTTTGGAGTGAGCATCACTGTCAACAGTGTTATTTTGAAATTCAAGACTTCAAAACTGACCAAAAAAATCTGTTGTAGGTTTGCCAGTTTATGGTATTTTCTTACAACAGTCCTAGGAAATGAATATAG
Organism: Chrysochloris asiatica; assembly: GCF_000296735.1. Taxonomy (NCBI): domain Eukaryota; kingdom Metazoa; phylum Chordata; class Mammalia; order Afrosoricida; family Chrysochloridae; genus Chrysochloris; species Chrysochloris asiatica. The sequence continues at coordinate 30,562,195 of NW_006408529.1, read as the reverse complement.
ATTTTAAATAACAGATGCAATTTCAGAATGATCCAGAAATCTCTGGACTTAATTATGAGTTCATTAGCATAGTGGTTACGAATCAGGCTGCTAATCTCACGGTCAGCAGTTTGAGATTACCAGCTACTTCACTAGAGAAAGATGAGGCTTTCTGTTCCTGTAAAGATTTACAGCCTTGGAAACCCTGTACATGGTTGCTATGAGTCAGAACCGACTTCACAGCACATAACAACAGCAACTACATACTTTTAAAAAAAAAGGGGGGGGGGCTTCAAAAAGTTTGTCAAAAAATTCTAATTCCTTTTAAATCCATTTTTCCACAAATTTTAGGTTCTCTCATACACATAGCCCTAAATTCAGAGAGTAAAGGAACATTGCTTCACAGCTTATTGAATGACGTTCATTTTGGGAAATAATTTACAGGTGACTGAGAGTTTTGCAAGTATCACAGTTAGTCTAACATTCATGGCCTCCTGAAGCATTGACCTCTAAGCATGTAAAGTTCGGGCATTAGATTCTCAGTGACTATAGGCTGCCATTGTTTGTTGTTTAATTTTCAATTAACCAAGATAGTAAGGAAGGCAATCAAGACACAAGAATTAGTTTCTTCTAACACCATTTTCAGATACTTATTTCAGGACAGTAAATCTCAAATTGCATATTGTTGTTTTTAAGTGCTGTAGAGTGAGTTCCAACTCATAGCCACCCTGTACCCTGTAAAGGGTTTCCGAGGAGCAACTGGGGGGAGGGGGGGTTTACTGATGATCTTGTGGCTTGCAGTCCAGTGCTGATCCTACAGTGCCACACCAGGAGTCAAATTGCAGATAAGTACATGCATTTCAATAAATTTAGTCAAACCAATACTTACAGTTCAGCCTTTTTGATTTAATATATCTAAAGTCCTGGTGTGTGACTCTGTAGGATAATTACTGGACTGCTAACCATAAGGTCAGCATTTCAAACCCAACAGTGTTCCTCAGAAACCCCAAAATGGGTCTCTATGAATTAGAACAGACTTGATGGCATTCAACAACAATAGCCAAGTGTTCACTCACAAATTTTCTCCCTATAATCCTGCTTTTTCCTACACTGCCACACCAAGACTCCTAAAAAAAGCTAGTGATATCTATTTGGAGTATAGACAATTTGTTTATATGGAAGGCTATTAATTTTTGTCCTGTCTGAGTACTTAACTTTTTATGTGTTTGAAGGCAAACAGTATGCCCTAAGGTAAGTGTGCAACCCTTCTTGGTTCCTAGTCTGAAGACCAAACACTAAACTTTTCTGTCAGGTGAAGGCTGGGTCCTTCATAATGTGTGTGTGTATGTGTTAGGGGTGTGGGCCTGACACTGGCTATTTCTACTAGTAAAGTCCATTCAAATAGACTTGCTCAAAGTTTTTAGCATTGGCTGCCTCTGCTTAAATATCTTCATCCCATGTGAAAGGGTTTGTCTTCTCTCTCATTAGTGATCTAATTTAGCTTAAAATTCTTTCAAGTTTTGACCATTTAATTGGTGGTTTATGACCCCACTAAAATAAATAAGATATGAGTAGAATATATATTCTATGCATGGGTTTCTTATAAACAAGAATTATTAATTACAGCCTTTAATATATATTTGCTACAATGATAACAGTTGAGGGCCTCTTTAAAATGTCTCCAGAGACTTTCTGAGTTGCTTCTTAATTTGTTCTTAGTTGGACATTCAGTTTGTCCTTGTCCCTATTTATGCTTTCGAGGCTAGCCAGAAACTCAACTAATTCCAAAATTTTCCCTTGTTTTATACCACACAGTATCACATCATTTGTTTTTTGTTTTTGTTTTTTATTTAAATAAGTGACTCTTGGTCTATGTATGGGTTCCTCATGAGCACAATTAAGTGTTCTGGAATTACTATTCTTCATAACATTTATCTATTATTTGTTATGATTGACATAAGAAAACGAGAGTATATATTGATTTTGAATAACTTAGGTGTCTGAAAAAGACAGAAATGAAAATGAAACAAAGAAGGTCATGAAGAATTTTAAAAATTAATTTTCAGAACATTTTAGTAATTCTTTGTCTTTGGGTTCTCTAGTGAAGCAACACCAGTGAAACTTGTACACATATGTGAAAAAGAGAAGTTTATGTCAAGGAAATGATTCACATAATTGTAGAGTTGGGGGAGTCCAAAATCTGTCAGAAGAACCAAGGTCAACAAGTCAGACAGCAGGCAGGCAGGGAGATCTTGCAGGTAAGAAGACAGGTTGCTGCTGACTCTTATTATCAGCAATAATTGAATAGGCTACTGGCTCAAGTTCAAAGAACTGAAGCTTGAAGGACAAGCCAGATTCAAGATCTGGACCCAGCAGAGAGCAAGCAAGTCTTACCTGAGTGTCTAATATATTGGAAGCAGGTCACATCACTGAGGAAACTTCCTGTCAGTTGACTGGTTGCTCATTGTCAACCTCATTATTGAGTTTATTACAGCATATTAAAACTCATCATGGGAGATAACTGAAACCCAACCTGCCAAACCTCCAAGAATCCTGACCCAGTCATGATGGCACAAAACCCTAGAGATTTCATTCTTAAAATCCTGGGTAAATACATATGCTTCTTTCTGTGTGAGGTCTGATGGGAAATGTATAACCACCAACAATGAACATATATTAGAATGTGAAGTATTTGTTTAATTTAAAACTATCACACACGTTCATGTGCATTTCCTTCCCATAAAAGAATTTAAACCACTTTCAGCCAAACAGTTGAGAAATATGTGTGGTCCATTATATTAGCAACTTTTGAGCTTAGAAAAGTGAATTGGAAACATCAATGATTAATGGTGAATGAAGATACTAGGAGGCAGGACTATATGCATTACAAAGCAGAGACAACATTAGAATAAAGTAATTTACATTTTGAATTTCAGCAGTACCTAAAATCAGCTTACATGCAAAGCTCCTTATTCTAAAATGAGCTTAATTTTGGTTGTAAACAATTCTGCTAAATGCCATAAATTTCAGGCTTCATGAGGATTGCTTGTTCAATTCAGATTAGTTTAGAAAAAGCTTTAGCCATATTAAAACCTTATATGGTAGATTTACTCCTTCTATAATACCAACAATTTTCTAGTAAAAATTTTCCCCCTATTGGTGTGATATTTTCATCAATTTTGTAGAATATTAAAATGAAGGATTAGCTATTTTTTCTATTTGAAAGACTTACATTTATAATATTTCTCTATTACATCAATATATGCTCTCATGATATTATTCATATCTTCTTCTTTAAGAATTTTAAGATAGCTAGTAGCATAGTAGTTATGAGTCAGGCAGCTATCCTCAACATCTGCCGTTCAAAACTAAGAACCATTCTACAGGAGAAAGATGAGACTTTATGCTCCTGTAAAGATTTACAGCCTGGGAAATCCCATGTAGGATTGCTGTGAGTTGGAACCAACTCCAATGCACACAACCACCACCAACAACATTAAACAATTGAAAACCTGGGGAAAGTCACTTATTTTTTAGGACTACTCTTTAGTCATTCTTCAGTTTTGCTAAACATTTCTGGATTTCTTGACAGGTATACTTCCTTTTCAATGAAGCAGATATTGGAAGACAAACTTATCATTAACTCTTTATTCTAAAGCTGTCAGAACATCAATTTAAACTGTTTGTTGTTTTGGTTCAAGGATAGATTTATGACTCTACTAAATTAAGGAAGATATGAATATAATATACATTTTCTGAATGGGCTTCTTGTAAATATACATTATTAAATTTTAACAAAATAACTTGTAGGGAGTCATTTCACATGCTTGAAATGAATGAAGAGCCTGGTGCAGCCATTCTTTGACCATAAGAGCTTCCATCATTAGAATAAAGAAAACACAATAAAAGATAGAGAGGAAAGGTGGAATGAATTGCAGTCTTTGAAGGTCAGGTTTTGACTGAGCCTTCCCAACTTTGAACACGTGCTAATCTATAGCACCACACTAGAACTTCAATGCACTATTATTTTGTTGTTGTTGTGGTTAGGTGCCATCAAATCAATAGTGACTCATAATGACCTTATGCAAAGCAGAGCGAAATACTGCCCTGCCCTGTGTCAAACTCACAATGGTTACTACACTTGAGTCCATTGCCCCTGGCACTGTGCCAATCCATCTCATTGGAGGCTTCCTCTTTTTTGTTAACTGTCCACTTTACTAAGCATGATGTCCTTCTCCAGGATTGATCCTTCCTGATAATGTGTTCAAAGTATGAAAGATGAAGTCTGGTATTCCTGGCTTCCAAGGAACATTCTGGCTGTAGTTCTTCCAACACAGATTAGTTTGTTTATTTGTTTATTTGGCAGTCCATGGTAATTTTAATATTCTTCTTCAACACCATTTAGGTCAACTACAAAAATTCTTCCACTTTTTTACTCATTTAACAACTTTCACATGCATATGAGTTTACTGAAAATACCATGGCTTGGATCAGGCACACCTTAATCCTCATGCAGATATCTTTGCTCTTCAGCACTTTCAAGAGGTTTTGTATAGCAGATTTGCTTAATGCAATACATTGTTTAATTTATTTACTGCTGCTTTCATGAGAGTTGATGGTTGATCTGAGCAAAACAAAATCTTTGACAACTTCAGTCTTTTTGCTATATATCTGGAGAATATTTACTGGTCTAATGATAAGGATTTTTGTTTTCTTACAACAAGGTGCAACCTATAAAGCAGGATGTGGTCTTTGATCTTCATCAGTAAATATTTTAAGTCCTCTTTATTTTCAGCAAGCAAGTTTGTATCATCTGCATATTGAAGGTTGTTAATGATCTTCCTCCAATCCTGATGCCATGCTTTTCTTCATATCGTTCAGTTTCTCAGGTTATTTGCTCAGCATACAGATTGAATGAATATGATGAAAGAATACAACCCTGGTGCACACATTTTAAAAATTGAAATCATTCAGTGCTCCCTTATTCTGTTAGAACAACTACTTCTTGGTCTAAGTACAGGTTCCTCATAAGCACAGTGAGTATTCCAGAAGATTCATTCTTCTCAATGTTGTCCATAGATTGTCATGATCCACACAATTAAAAGTCTTTGCATGGTCAATAAAGCACAGGTCAACATCTTTGTGATATTCCCTGCTTTTATCCAAGATCCACCTGAAATCAGTAATGGTATTCCTCATTCCACATCCTCTTATAAATCTGGCTAGAACCGCTGAAAATCCTCTGTTAATGTAGGGTTGTAGCCATTCTTCTATTATATTTACCAATATTTTAATTGTATGCAATATTAATGATACTGTCAGATGATTTTGAATCCCATTGGGTCATCTCTCTTTGGAATGGGCACAAATATGGAAATTTTCCAGTCCAGGTAGGCCAAGTAGTTGTCTTCCAAATTTCTGTTCTGCATCAGATTGTTGAAATATTTCAATTTGTATTTCAATGATTCCCATTGCCTCGTTCTTTGCCAATGTATTCAATGTACCTTGGATTTCATACTTCAATATCATTCACTCTTGGTCATATGCTACCTCATGAAATGGTTGAGCACTAACCATTTCTTTTGGGTATATTAGCTCCTTGTATTCCTTCCATCTTTTTTTGTTTTTAAGTTTTTATTGTGACTTGAGTGATAGTTTATATGGGAGAATATTGGCTTTACACTCACCATTTCATTGTAATGATTACAATCCCCTCCGTGCATCTTCATTCAACAGTATTTGCTTCTATCCCCTCTGTTTTTCTTTTTTGTTATTGTTGTTTTGGGGGGGATGTACACAAAAACACTCAGGAATATATAATCTTTTAAACACCCAAAGGGCACATTCTGCAAGCTTGCCTCCTGGCTACCAGCACTCGGTCCCTCTCTTTCCACTAGTCTAGAGTCCTCAGCTGCTCTCTCTTTCCATGTCCTCATCTCTGCTTCCATCTCTGGTGTCACTACTTCTCTGGATAGGGTCCTACATACCTCTCATTCTCTTTTCCCTTAATTGTCCTAGGGTCCACTCTTCCTGGACTATAAAATTAACTACTCCCCTCTTTTTGCTACATAACTTCTACCTTTAAAGTTGTGACAATTGCAATTAGTGATGATAACAATTACTCACTAATGAATTATAAGAATCTTATCGCCATCTCTTTTCACCAGACCCGTATAGACAAGATGAAAACTATTCAGTGGGGACTCTACTTCAATCTCGCACACTCTTAAACTAAACCCCCTCTTGAAAACTTGTAAGCCAACCGCTTCATGCATTTACTGTCCCCTCAATTTAGGTAGCCAATATCTAAGTTGCCTATCTCTATCTAGCCTGCATACAGGGGCGGTAGGATTGATACTTGATGTGACCACTCCTTCCTTCTCAGTTGGTATTTTGAGCTACTACATTTATGAGAAAAAGGCAGACTACAAAGAAAGAGTGACAAACTATTTCTGAATATTTAGTCACTGAAAACCTTATTAATAGCAGATAAAGACTATCAGATATAGTGCCAGAAAATGAACCCATCTAGTTGGAAGGCACTCAAATGCAACTGGGGAAGAGCTGCCTCCTCAAAGTAGAGTTGACTGTGATAACGCAAATGGAGTAAAGCTTGTGGGAGAAAAGCCCATGAGAACTTCATCTGCTGATGGGACACAACTCAAAATGAAGAGAAACAGCTGTAAACATCCATTGAAATTTGGAATATGGAATATATGAAGTATGAATCTGG
>NW_006408529.1:30543500-30554692 GCF_000296735.1 Chrysochloris asiatica | reverse complement strand
GGAATACATAGAAAACAAATTGACTACATCTGTGGAAAGAGATGATTGAAAAGCTTCATACCATCAGTCAAAACAAGGCCAGGGGCAGACTGTGGAACAGACTATCAATTACTAATATGAAAATTCAAACTGAAGCTGAAGAAAATGAAAAAAAAAGGCCATAAGAGCCAAAATATGAACTTGAATATAACTCACCTGAATTTAGAGAGCATCTGAAGAATAGATTTGATAAACACTAAAGACCGAAGACAAGAAGAGTTGTGGGATGACATCAAGAACACCATACATGAAGAAAGCAAAAAAATTATTGAGAAGACAAGAAAAAAGTCAAAATGGATGTCAGAAGAGACACTGAAACTTGTTCTCCAGCATAAAGATGCAAAAGCAAATGAAAGAAATGAGGAGGTACAAGAGCTAAACAGAAAATTTCAAAGATCAGCTCAAGAAGATAAGCCAAATGTTACAACAAAATGTGCAAATATCTAGAGTCAGAAAACTGAAAGGGAAGAACACGTTCAGCATTTCTCAAGCTGAGGGAAATGAAGAAAAAAATTCAAGCCTTGAATTTTGTTATTGAAAGATTCTCTGGGCAAACTATTGAATGATGCAGAAAGCGTCAGGAGAAGATTGAAGGAATACACAGTTACTGTACCAAAAGGAAACGGTTAATATTCAACCATTTAAAGAGGTAGCATAATATAAACAGCCAATGATACTGAAGGAGGAAGTCCAAGGCACTGAAGGAATTGGCAAAGAACAAGGCACCAGGAACTGATGAAAAAAAAAATTGAAATCTTTCAAGAAAGTGAGACGGCACAGGAGGCACTCACTCATCTCTGCCAAGAAATTTGGAAGACAACTATCTGGCCGAGTGATTGGAAAAGACCCATATTTATGCCCATTCCAAAGAGAGGAGACCCAACAGAATGCAGAAATAATCAGACAATCTCTTTGATATCTCATGTGAGTATATTTTTCTAAATATAATACAGAAACGGCTACAATCATACATTGACAGAGAACTTCCAGAGGTTCAAGCCATATTCAGAAGAGGCCGTGGAACGAGGGATATCATTGCTGATGTCCAATGCATCTTGGCTGAAAGCAGAGAATATCAGAAAGATGTTTACCTGTGCTTTATTGACTATGCAAAGGCTTTCGATTGTGTGGATCATGACAGGCTCTGGACAACATTTCTAAGTATGAGTATTCTGGAACACTTAATTGTGCTCATTAGGAATCTGTATCGAAGCAGTTGTTTGAACAGAACATGGAAACACTGAATGTTTTAAAATTAAGAAAGGTGTATGACAAGCTTGTTTTGTTTCACCATACTTATTCAAGCTGTATGCTGAGCAAATCATCCGAGAAACTGGGTTCTATGAAGAAAAATGTGACATCAGGATTGGAGGAAGACTCATTAGCAACCGGTGATATGCAGATGATACAACCTTGAGGAGCACTTAAATCATTTACTGATGAATATCAAAGAGCACAACCTTCAGTATGGATTACATCTCAATGTAAAGAAAACACAAATTATCACCACTGAATGAATAAGCAACATTCTTATCATTGGAGAAAAGATTGAAGTTTTCAAGGACTTCATTCTTCTTACATCAACTATCAACACTCATGGAAGCAGCAGTCAAGAAAGCAAATGACGTATTGCATTAGGCAAATCTGCTTCACAAGACCTTTTGAAAGTGTTGAAGAGCAAAGATGTCAGTTTGAGGCCTAAGGTGCGCCTGACCCAAGCCATGGTATTTTCAATCACCTCATAGGCATGCAAAAGCTGGACAGTAAATAAGGTAGACCATAGAAGAATTGATGCTTTTGAGTTATGGTGTTGGAGAAGAATATTGAAAGTGCCACGGGCTGCCAAAAGAACCAATAGATCTGTTTTGGAGTGCAGCCAAGTGCTCCTTGGAGGACAAGATGGTCAAACTTCATCTCTCATACTTTGGACATATTGTCAGGAGGGACCAGTCACCAGAGAAGTGAAGTGGAGGGTCAGAGAAAAATAGGAAGACCTCCAATGAGATGGATTGGCCAAGTGGCAGCATCAATGGACTCAAATGTGGCAACAGTAGTGAAGCAGGCCCAGGATTGAGCAGTGTTTCATTCTGCTGTGCATAAGGTTGCTATGAGTCGCTACTGACTGGATGGGAGCTAACAATGACATCTATAAGTATAGGTCAAGTTCATCATATTGTAGCAATTTGATTTATCAAAATTTGTTTTTTTATCTTCCTCTAGTCGGGTTCTGATTATTAAACCATTGAGATTAGGTCAAATGGGTACTATGTGCAAGTGTGGACATTCTTGTTTGTCTTCCCTCACTTCACAGCAGCTGGATGCTTCACCCTCAACTCTAGCCCTCTGTGACTATATCCTTGTTAATAGGCTCAGGAATCCCCAGGTCTTGCCACATTTCAGATCAACCAGCCCTTCCTCTACTCTCTCTCATCTCCAGGTCAATGAGAGTCTGCCTTCCATCTTCTTTTGATGCTTTCTACATCATTCAATATTTTTCCCAGAATATCCTTCAGTATTACAAGTCAAGGCTTGCATTTTTTCTTCATTTCCCTCCGCTTAAAAAATGCTGAGCATGTCCTTCCCTTTTTATTTTCTAAATTAGGTCTTTGTACATTTCTTTATAATATTTGACTTTGTCTTTTTGAGCTGGCCTTTGAAATTTACTGTTCAGCTCTTTTACCTTCTCATTTCTTCCATTCACTTTAGCATCTTTATGCTAGAGGTTTCAGAGTCTGTTCTGACTTCCATTTTGGTCTTTTCCTACTTCCTTTTCTTCTTAATGACTTTTTACTTTCTTCCTGTATGATGTCATTCCACAACTCTTCTGATCTTCAGCCTTTAGTGTCTAATGCATCAAATCTGTTCTTTAGATGGTCTAAATTCAGGTCGAATATGTTCAAGGTCATATATATATATTTTAAAGCTTTTATTCTTAATTGAGTGATAGTTTACATGAGAGGACACTGGTTTTACACTCAACCTATATTATTTTGTTTCATTGCAATGATTTCAAAATGCATCATTGGTTAACAGTATTTGCTTCTATTCCCTTTGGTTGTGTTTTTGTAGTTGTTGTTTTTGATGTACACAAAAACATGCAAGAATATATAATCACTTGAACAATAAAAGAGCACATTCTGCAAACCAGCTTCCTGATCACCAGCACACAGTCTTTCTCTTTCCATGAGTCTAGAGTCAAGGCCATATTTTGGATCTCAAGGTCTTGTTTTTGTTTTCTTTGGCTTCAGGCTGTACTTGCATATAAGCAATTGATGGACTGTTCCACACTCTGCCCCTGGCCATTTTTTGGCTGATGATTTGGAGCTTTCCCACCATCTCTTTTTACAGTTGTATTTTTGTTTTCTGTGTACTCCAACTGGTAAGGCCCATGTATATAACAGTCTTTTATGTTGTTTAATTAAGGTATTTACAGTGAGAAATCATTGATCTTGCCAAATCCTATCATGTGATCTCCATCAGAGTTTCTATCAGCAAGGTCATATTTTCCAACAATCGACCGTTCGTGTTTGTTTCAATCCTTTGCATTTCAATTGCCAGTAATTATCAATTCATCTTGATTGCATGTTTGATCAATTTCAGACTGAAGAAGTTGCTAGAATTCTTCAGTTTCATCATCACTGGCTTTAGTGGTTGGTAGGTAAATTTTAAATAATAGTGGTATTAACTGGTCTTACTTATAAGATGTATGGATATTATTCTATCACATATACATTACTTTAAAACAGATCTTGATATATTCTTTTTGATGATGAATGCAATGCCATTCCTCTTCAAGTTGTCACTATTGGCACAATAAACCATGTGATTTTCAGATTCAAAATGGCCTATGTCAGTCCACGTTAGCTCACTAATGCCTTGGATATTGATGTTTATGTGTTCCATTTCATTTTTGAATGAAAAAGTTTCTAATTTTCCTATATTCATACTTCATGCATTCCATGATCCAATTATTAATGGATGTTTTTCTGCCTCTTTAGTTGCACCCATCAGCAATTGAAGGTCTTGAAGTTTTTCCTCCATATATGTCATCACTGTCAACTCTACAATTAGAAGGCAAGCACATTTGTTAGTGGAACTCATCTTTCAACACTATATCAGACAATATTCTTATGCTCTTCATCATGTTTCAATATTCAATATTCTGGTGCTGATAGTGTTCCATTGGTATTCATAAGGTTTTCAGTGACTAGATAATCAGAAGTAGTTCTTCTCTCCTTCTTTCTAGTCTGTTTTTATCTGGAAGCTCAGCTGGAACCTATCCACCATGGGTGATCCTGCTGGCATTTAAAATACTTATGACATATCTTCCAGCATCATAGCAACATGCAAACCATCGCAGTGTCACAAACTGATAGACAAGTGGTGGAACAATAAATATACATGCATACATACACACATATATACATGGAGCACTGGTGTGGCACTCTGTGTTAATGCACTGGTGTGCAAGGTTAGTTTGAACTGCAATTTTGGTGGTTTAAGATCAACAGCCACTACATGAAAACTCTATGCAGGGTTGTTGTGAGTTAGAATTGACTTGACTGCACTCAACAACAACAACAACAAATATATACTTACATACATGTATTTTTTTAATGTATAGACTTTTTAAAGGCATTCTGGTAGTGTAGTGGTTAAGAGTCAACCTCAAGGACAGCAGTTCGAAACCATTATCCACTGCACAAGAGAGAGATGAGGTGTTCTTCTCCTGTAAAGATTGTTGTGTGTGTGTTGTGTTGAGTGCCATCGAGTCGGGTCCGACCCATAGCGACCCTGTACAGGGTTTCCGAGGGTGTAAATCTTTACGGGAGTAGAAAGCCTCATCTTTCTCCCGCGGAGCGGCTGGTAGTTTCGAACCGCTGACCTTAAGGTTCGCAGTCCGATTCGTATCGTAACCACTACGCTACCTGTAAAGATTACAGCCTTGGAAACCCTGTATAGGGTCACTAAGAATCAGAACCAACTCCACAGTACTTAACAACAACAACAACATAGACTTTTAAAAATGTACTGCCTTGATAGATGATAGATGGTTGACATTCACTTATTGGCAGCCATTCATTACACAGTAGAGACACAATGACAAACACAAGGCTCTTTAATCTGAGTGTCTTAATCTGCTTCCACAAACTCTAAACTATCATTTTGTTCTATTATATGTATGCTATGCCTATTAAACCATAGATATAAATTCAAAGAGAATATTCAGATGTTTAATTGAATAACAGTTGTTTTGAGTTCTGCTCCATAAGGAACTCACTGATGAGAATGTAGATGAACATTAAGAATTGCCCTATAAATTCCTTATGACTTTGTAACTCTGTTCTCTGCATAGCTAAGAAAGGTGAATATCTTCAGAAATATTTATTAAAAAGCATTGTTAAATCCCCAATTGAAATTTAATCTGAAGCACAAATACATACACATAATCAAAATAAAACTCAAAATGCTGCCTGAAACCTTTTGAAATAGAAAAGCTACTGATGTCAAGATAATGGTATTTTAAAGGTGTTAACATGCAAATCAGACAGCAGAATATCTTTTCCCAAGTGGAAGTCTTTACTTTACTTTTATTTAAAAGTTCTTTAAAAAAAAAAAAAAAAAAACACCTTTTAAATACTGGAAATGATTTTCTCATCACTTTTTAAATAAAAAATTTCTTTGAAACCTCAAGTGTTTTAAAAGCCATTAATGAACAAATTGATATTTAAATATTAAGGCAAAGATGCATAGGCTTTGCTATGATGTTGTTGTTGCAAAATGCCATAGAGTTGATTCCAAAATACAATGACCACTGAACAGGGTTTCTGAGGAGCAACAGTTGGCTTTCAACTGTCAGCTTTGCAGTTTGAAGTCCAGTGCTTATCCTACAGAACTGCAGTAGCCCATTGTTTTTGTTTTTAGGTGCTATTGAGTTTGTTCCAACCCATAGCAAGCCCATGCACAACACAACGAAGCACTACTTGTGCCTGTGTTATCCGAACATTGCTGCTACTCTTGAGCCCATTATTTCTGCCACTATGCTGATCTATCTGGTTGGGGGCCTCCTTCATTTTTGCTGACCCTACACTTTATCAAGCATTTCCTTCTACATGGACTGGTCCATTCTGATAACATGCCTGAAGCATGAAAGACGAAGTCTGTCCATCTTGGCTTCTAAGGAGCATTCTGGTTGTACTTCTTGCAATGCAGATTTGTTCTTCTGGTAGTCCATAACACCTTTAAGATTTTTCTCTGGCACTAACACAAATGCACCAATTCTTCTATAATCTTTCTTATTTATTGTACAACTTTCACATGGATATGAGGCTTTTGAAAATGTCAGGGCTTGGGTCAAGGGGCACTTTTGTCTTTAAACTAACATCTTTGCTCTTAAACACTTGTAACGGGTATTGTGCAGCAGATTTGTCTGATACAATAATGTCCTTTGATATCTTCACTGCTACCTACATGAGTGGATGTTCAAGAAAAAATGAACTCTCTGACAATTTTTATCTTTTTTTTTTTTCCATTTATCATGATGTTGTTTATTGATCTCGTGGTGAAGATTTTTGCTTTCTTTACATTAAAGTGCAACCCTTATGAAAGGTTCTGGTCTTTGATCTTCATCAGTAAATAATTTAAGCCTTTGTTTTTAGTAAACAAGATTGTATCATCTTCATGTCACAGGTTGTTAGTGAGTTTTCCTCCAACCCTGATGGTGTGTTCTTCTTCATATAATCCAGCTTCTTGGATTATTTGCTCAGCATAGAGATTGAATAAGTATGGTGAAAGAATAAAACCCTAGTACATACTTTCCTGATTTTAACCCATTCAGTGTTCCCCTGTTCTGTTCTAATAACTGCCTTCTGTTCTATTTTCAGGTTCCTCAAGAGCACAATTAAGTGTTACAGAATATTCATTTTCTGCAATGTTGTCCATAGATTGTCATAATCCATACAGTCAATAACCTTTGCACAGGTAGACATCTTTCTGGTGTTCTGTTCTTAACCTATATCCATCTAACATCAGCAATAGTATTCCTAGTTCCATATCCTTATCTGAACCCATCTGAAACTTCTGGTAGTTCCCTGTCAGTGTACTGATGTAGATGCTTTAAAATTATTTTCATCAAAATTTTACTTTCATATGATATTAATGATACTGTCTGGTGAGTTCTGTGTTCCGTCTGGCCATGTGTCTTTGGAATGGGTACAGATATGGATTTCTTCCACTCAGTTGGCTAGGAAGCTCTCTCCCAAATTTCTTGGCATAGATGAATGAGTGCCTCCAATGATGCATCAGAGTGTTGACAAATTTCAATTTGTATTCCCTCAAGTCCTGGAGACATGTTCTTTGCCAATGTCTTCAATGCACATTGGACTTCTTTATTCATTACAATTGGCTTTTGATTATATGCTGTCTCTTGAAATGATTGAATGTCCACCATTTCTTTTTGGTATGGCGACTCTGTGTATCCCTTCCATCTTCCTTTGATGCCTTTAGCTTCATTAAATATTTTTCCCATAGAGTCCTTCAGTAGTTAAAGTGAAGACTTGATTTCTTTTCTCGGTTATTTCAGCTTGAGAAATGCTGAACATGTTCTTCCATTTTAGCTTTCAAACTCGAGATCTTTGTGCTTTGTGTTCTTGAGCTCCAGTTTGAAATGTTAAGTTCAGCTCTTTTTCTCCACAAATTTTTACAGTTGCTTTAGCATATCTACACTGGAGAACAAGTTTTAGAGTCTCTTCTGATATCCATTTTGGTCTTTTCTTTCTTCCTTATCTTCTTAATGACCTTTAGCTTTCTTCTTATATAATACTTTTCATGTCATCACACAATTCTTCCTGTTTTCTGTCATTAATATCTAATGTTATCAAATATGTTCTTGAGATGATTTCTAAATTCAGGTTGAACATGTTCAAAGTCATATTTTGTGTCTCATTAAATTGCTTTAATTTTCTTGAGCATCCATCTGAACTTGCATATAATCAACTGATGGCCTGCTCCACAATTTGGCTCTGTCCTTGTTTTGGCTGATGATATGAGCCTTCCCACTCCCTCTTTATATAGATGCAGTCAACTTGAAGTCTGTGTGGATAATTATATTTTATTTTGTTTGCAAATGATAATTACATTACATGAAACAGAATACCATAAGATGAGTGCAAAAGCAATGTTCTCCCGTATAAACTATCACTCAATTCACAATAAAAGCTTTTTTTTTAAAAAGGTAATTGCAATGAAGAAATATTTGATATTGCAAAATTCTATCATACGATCTTCAGCATTGTTTGTATCACCAACACCATATTTTCCAACAACTGATCCTTCCTCTGTGTTTCTAACCTTTGCATACTAATCAACAGTAATTATCAATACATCTTGATTGCACATTTGATCAATTTCAGGCTGAAGAAGTTGGTAGAATTCTTCAGTTCTTCAACTGGACACAGTAAAACAGAAGAATTCTACAGGAGTTCATCAATTTTCCCTAATTAATTAGGCAGCAAGGACAAAGTTGGATCTCAACTTTTGTCAATTCAGTGTTACTTGTGCTGTTCAAATGACTGTCTCCTGATTAATGGTACAGATTCCTCATGAGCACAATTAAGTGTTCTGGAATACTTATTCTCCACAATGCTGTCCATAGCATGTTATGACCCACACAGTCAAAAGTCTTTGCATAGTCAATAAAGCACAGGTAAACATCTTTCTGGTATTCTCTGCTTTCAGCCCAGAACAATTTGATGTCAGAAATGACATCTCTCATTCTATGTCCTTGCTTAATATGGCTTGACCTCTGGCAGTTCTCTGTCAATGTACTGTTACATATGTTTTTTAAGTACCTTTAGCAAAATTTACTTGCATGTGGTATTAGTGATACTGCCCAATGAGTTCCACATTCTATTGGATCATCTGTATTTGGAATGGGCACGTATATGTTTCTCTTGCAATCATTAAGCCAAGTGCTGTGTTGGGGATCTTGGCATATATGAATGAGTGCCTCCAATGTTGTTGAAAGAGTTCAATTTGCTTTCCATCAATTTCTGGAACCTTATTTTTTGCCAAAACCTTCAGTGTACCCTGGACTTCTGCTTCCAATACCATTGGCTCTTGAAATAGTTGAACATCAACCTTTCCTTTTTGGTACCGCAATTGAGCTTTCCTTTCATCTTATTTGATGCATTCTGCGTCATTCAATATTTTTTTCAAAGAAACCTTCAAATTAAGGCTTGAATTATTTCCTCAGCTCATTCAATTTGAGAAATGCTAATCATGCTCCTTCCTTAAAGTTTTCTACTTCCAAATTTCATTATACTATTTAATTCTCTTCTTGATCTGCCCTTTGAAATTTTCTATTCAACTCTTTGACTTTCTCATTTCTTTCATTTGCTTCAGCATCTATATGTTGTAGATCAAGTTTCAGAGTATCTTTTGACATCCATTTTGGTCTTTTCTTCTTCCTTGTCTTCTTAATGACCTTTTTTTTATTTTTTTTCCTGTATGATATTCCTGATTTCATTCAACAACTTTTCTGTTTTTTGGTCATTAGTATCTAATGTATCAAACATATTCAGGATATTATCTCTAAATTCAGATAGAATATGTTCAAGGTCATGTTTTGACTCTAGTGGACTTGTTCTAGTGTTCTTCAGATCCTCTATGAACTTGCATATGAATAATTGATGATCTGTTCAATAGTCTGTCCCTGGTGTTGTTTGGCTAATGACGGTGGTGCTTTCCCACTGTCTGTCTCCATAGATGCAATCAATTTGATTTCTGTGTATTCCATCTGGTGAAATCAATGTACATAATTGTCTTTATGTTGTTTAAATTGCTTTAATTTTCTTCATTGAAGAGGCCATTGGTCTTCAGAAATTCTCTCATGTAATCCCCAGCATCATTTCTCTCACCAAGGTCATATTATCCAACTATTGATGCTTTCCCTTTGTTTCCAATCTTTGCACTCCAGTTTCCTGTAATTATCAGTAAATCTTGATTGCATATTTGATTGATTTAAGACTGAAGAAATTGGTAGAATTCTGAATTTCATCATCACTGGCTTTAGTGATTGGTGCATAAATTTGAACAATAGTTGCCTTAACTGGTCTTTCTTGTAGGCATATAGATATTATCCTATCATCAACAGTATCATACTTCAAGTTAGATCTTGAAATTCTTTTTTTGATGATAAATGTGATGCCATTCTTTTTCAAGTTGTCATTTTTAACCTAGTAAATCATGTGATTTTCAGATTCAAAATGGTCAATACTGGTCCTGCAGAAGTTGGACAGTCAATAAGAAAGACCAGAGAAGAATTGATTCATTTGTGCTATGATGTTGGAGGAGAATATTGAAAGTACCATGGACTGTTAAAAGAACAAGCCAATCTGTGTTGGAAGAAATACAGCTAGAATGCTCCCTGGAAGCCAGGATGACCAGACTTTGTCTCTCATACTTCTGACTTATTGTCAGGAGGGACCAATCTTTTGAGAAGGATATGATTTTTTTATAAAATGCAGAGTCAGAGAGAAAGTGAGCAGGATATACAAATTATACAAAGCAAACTATAATAGATTTGAAGAAAGAAATAGATGAATCTACAATAATAGTGGGTGGTTTTAATACACTGCTTTCAAAAATGGATAGAACAACTAGAAAGAAACTTGACAAAGACACAGAAGAACTAAACAAAACAATCAGCCAACAGGACCTCATAGATGTATACAGAGAATACAACCCAAGAATAGCACAATACACATTATTTTCCAGTGCATATGGAACATTCTCCAGAATAGACCATGTCTCAGGCCACAAAACAAATCTCCATAAATTTATAAATATCAAAATACTACAAAGCATCTTCTTAGATTAGATCACAATGCTAACAAATTAGAAATGAACAATAAGAAGACCAAGGAAATAAAGTCAAATACATGGAAACTGAATAACACCATGCTGAAAAGTGGGTTGTTGTTGTTATGTGCCATTGATTTGGTACCAACTCATAGTAATCTTACACACAGCAGAACAAAACACTGCCTGATCCTGGACCAACCTCACTACTGTTGCAACACTTGAGTAAATCGATGCTACCATATAGCCAATCCATCTCATTGGGGGTCTTCCTTTTTTTCTCTGACCCTCTA
>NW_006408529.1:30535881-30540765 GCF_000296735.1 Chrysochloris asiatica | reverse complement strand
AAACCTGTCCACCATGGGTCACCCTGCTGGTATTTAAAATACTGGTGGCATTGCTTCCAGAATCACAGCAACTTACAAGCCACCACAGTGCAACAAACTGACAAACGAGTGGTGGACTGGGTAGTAGAAGAAACTACATGTGAACTGATAAAGTTCTTAGAAACAAATGAGAATGAAAATACAACATACCAAAATCTTTGGGACACAATAAAAACAATGCTGAGAGGACAATTTATTGCAGTAAATGCACACATACAAAAAGAAGAAAGAACCAAAATTAACACATTAACACAACATCTACAACAATCAGAAACAGAGCAACAGATGGAACCTACAACCACCAAAGAAAAAAAATAATAAAGATCATAGTAGAAATAAATGAAATAGAACACCGAAAAACTATAGAAAGAATCAACAGGACAAGAAGCTAGTTCTTTGAAAGGATTAACAAAATTGACAGACCACTGACAAACTTAAGAAAAGGGGTGAAGACACAAATAGCACACACTAGAAACCACATGGGTGATGTCACAATGGGAAAAATGAATTCAAAAGGATAATAACAGAATACCAGGAAAAGCTGTACTCCAACAAATTTGAAAACTTAGAAGAGATGGATATATTTTTAGAAAAATACAACCTACCTAAACTTACACAGAGTGAAGTAGACAACATAAACAGACCCATAACAAAAGAAGAAATTGATCAGGCAACAAAAAACTCCCAACCAAAGAAGTCCAGACTCAGATGACTTCACTTGTGAGTTCTACCAAACATTCAGTGAAAAGCTGTCACCAATTCTACACAAATTATTCTAGAATATAGAAGAGTATGGAACACTTCCTAATACATTTTAAGAAGCAAGCATAACCCTCAAGCCAGGGAAGGATGTCACTAAGAAAGAAAATTATAGACCAATATCCGTCATGAGCATAGACACAAAAATTCTCAACAAATCTAGTCAACAGAATCCAGCAGCACATCAAAAAGATAAAACTTCATGATCAAGTGGAATTCTTATAAGGATGCAAGGATGATTCAATTAGAAAAATGATCAATGTAATACGCCATATAAATAAGATAAAAGCCACATGATCATATCGATTGATGTAGAAAAGGCATTTGACAAAATCCAACATCCATTCCTGATAAAAACACTCAACAAAGTAGGAATTAAAGGGAAATTCCTCAACATAATTAAGAGCATATATACAAAACCAACAGCCTACATTACTCTCAATGGTGAGAAACTGAAAGCCTTCCCTCTGCAAACAGGAACCAGACAAGTATCCCCTTTGTCACCACTCCTATTCAATATTGTGCTAGAAGTCTTAGTAAGAGCTATATGGCAATACAGGGAAATTAAAGACATCCAAATTGATGTAGCCACTGGATTACATAAGATCATAGGTGGAATCCTATATTGCATCTAGAATCATCTGAGGTGGGAAATTTCCACTTTAAAGGACAATCAGACCAGCTTGGAGTGGCTAGAAGAACAGAAGATACTTCTTGAAAGAAAGACCCACAGGAAAAATACAAAACAATATAAAGAGACCAGCTGATTACTGCAAGAATAAGCAAGTTGCTCACCCAGGAGACATCAAAGCAAGTGGTCAGGTTTCTTCAGGGCAAATCCCCTTCCAAGACTAAAACTCAATGGGAATACACGTTTTAATTAGTGACCACATTCCTCACTGATAAGGGAAATGAGGGAAAAACATCACTGAAGCTGTGAGCTAAGTCCTACAACATTCAATATACTCCTGTGAATCTGGGTGGAAACCTGGGTGGCCAGGAGTGTGGCAAGACCTAGGGACTCTTGGGCCCAGAGTCAGTGACATAGCCATAGAAGACTAGAGTGGAGAGTGAAGCATCCAGCTGATAAGAAGAGAGGGCAGGGCATATGCACAAGAACACACATACTTACAGATAATACCCATTTGACCTGTCAGAACTCAACTAGAAGAAGAAAGAAGAGGCAAAAAAGAGTAATCTGATACAATTTGATGAACTTGACCTATACTTATGGATGCAGTAGCTCAAAGAGGGAACAGATCTTTAAGGTGAGGATTATTCCCACCCCTCCATACACAGAGTAGACAGGGATGGGCAACTTGGACATTGGCTACCCAAAATGGGTGGGTCTACAAATGCAAGAAGTGACTGGCTTATAAGCTTTCAAGAGGCAACCCAGATCCAGAGGGTGTGGAGGAAGGTAGAATCTCCATTGAGTAGTATCCAATCTGTCTGGGCGGGACTTATGAAAGGAGATGCGAATAGGTCTCTTATGATACCATAGTGAAAAAATTATTATCAGGACTGCTTGTGAGGGTTGGAAATGTAAAGGTGAACATTTTGTAGCAAAAGGAGGGGAGTTATTGACTTTGCAGTCTAGAATTGGAGGTCTCTGGTGCCATCAAGGGAGAAGAGTAGACAGTGGGACCCTCCCCAGTGAAGCAATGACACCAGAGATGGAGGCAGAGATGATGATGTGGAGAGATGGAGCAGTTGGGGACTTTAGACCCAGAGAGGGAGAGGGGCTGTGTTCTGATGACCTGGGAGCAGGCTTGCAGGATATACCCTTTGGTTGGTTGATGATGCATGAAGGGGATCGTAATCATGGCAATGAAACGATATACAATAGGATGAATGTAAAGCTAATATTCTCCCATATAAACTATCACATAATTCACAATAAAACATAAAAATAAAGTTATACATATTTTCCTACTGATCCTTCCTCATTGTTTCCAACCATCAGTAATTTTCAACATTTCGATGACCTTTGGCTGATTTGAGACTGAAGAATTTTATAGAATTTTTGAACTTCATCATCACTGATTTTAGTGGTTGGTGCATAAATTTGAATAATAGTGGTATCAACTTGTCTTTCTAGGCATATGGATATTATTAAATTACAGACAGCATTATACTTAAAGATAGATCTTGAAATTCTCTTTTTGATGATGAATCCAATGCTACTCCTATTCAATTTGTCATTTCCAGCATAGTAAACCATATGCTTTTGAGTTTCAAAATGTTCAATACCAGTCTATTTCAGATAATTAATGCCTAGGATATCGATATTTATAAGTCCTACTTCATTTTACAACTCCAAATTTTCCTAGATTCATGCTTGGTACAGTCCATGTTCCAGTTATTAATGGATGTTTACAGCTGTTTCTCCTCATTGTGAATTGTGTCCCATAAATAAATGAAGGTCCTAAAAGCTTTCTCCATTTGTATCATCATGGTCAGCTCTTCCTCAGCCATATTTTGAGTGTCTTCCAACATGAGACACTCTTCTTCCAGCACTATATGTGCAATATTCTGATTCTGTACAAAATGTTTTCATTTTCTAGCAATATATATGACAGTGTTGTACTGCTATTCGTAAAATTTTCAGTGAATAAACATTCAGTAGTAGTCCGTCTCTCTCTCCTTCTGAATTTGTTTAGTCTGGGAGCTCAGATGAAATCTGCCCACCATTGATGACCCTGAAAGCATTCAAAATACTAGTGTCATAGCTTCCAGTGTCACAGCACCATACAAGCCACCAAACTGTGACAAACTGACAGACAAGTGGTGGAATTTTTATGGCAGTTAATGGTATATTCAATACTTTCACCTGCACTACATTTGAAGTAATCAGTTAATCTATATCCTTTACGTGTCCAACTTTTGCACGTATATGAAGTGATTGACAATACCATGGGTAAATGTAAAATTCAGAGTGTGATGATTTTGTAGGGTAAGCATTGGATTTATAACCACAAGCTCAGAGATTGGAGAATATGAATCCCTTCTTGGCAGTAAGATGAGGCTTTCTGCTCTTGAAAACACTTACAACCTCAGCAACCCTATATTGGGTTGCTATGAGTTGGAAAAAACTCAATGGGACTTAACAACAAAAAGGGTACATACGATTCACTTTAGTTGACAAAATGACGTATTTTCATTGAAGATTCTGATGTATGCACCCTTTTTAATCTCCGCTTGAGCATTATGGGATATTCACTCCCTTCATTAGCCTGCATTGTGTAACAAAGGTGATCGGATAGTCAATCCCAAGATTGTTGTTATTTGGTGCCATTTTATCAGTTCTGACTCATAACAACCCTATGGACAACAGAATGAAATACATCCTGGTCCTTCCCCATCCTCACATTTCTTGTTATGGTTGAGCTCAATGTTGTTACCTGAATGTCAATCTATTTCTTTACGGGTCTTCTGTTTCACTGATGTGTAAGCATAATGTCCTTCCATAGGGGCTTGTCTCTCCTGATAATATGTCCAAAGGATCAGCTACATTATATAAGATTATAGCTAGTTTATTGCTAGATATGAAGAAATAAATTGACATCTTGAGAGTGTCAAGTAGCTAGAATCTGTGGATGGCCGCTTGAAGCCGTAAACAATACCTAGATGAAAGTCAGCATGAAAATTAGGGAGCTTAGATCTGCAAACACAAGAAAACAAAATCTGTCAACAACTTGAATGAATGTGAAAGAGGACCTTGAACTTTACATGCGATTACTGCCCCAAACAGCATCTTGATTTTAGCAGTGTGAGATTATCCTCAGAATCCAGCTAACCTCTACACAGACTTTGACTGAAGGAAACTTCCAGGTGACACAGATAAGATGTTTTAGGTTCCTAAATTTGTGACAGAATTCTAATGTGGTACTGTTGGAAAAGCACTGGACTGTTAACCACAACCTATGCAGGGTCACTATGAGTTGAAACTGAATCCAGGGCACTTAACAACAAAAACCAATTTTTGATAATTTGTTTCACAGGAATTTACAACTAATACATTTGGGAAGTAAGTACATATAGAGATTACAGTAAAATATCTTTAGTTCGTATTTTTGTCTTTTT
>NW_006408529.1:30533982-30535781 GCF_000296735.1 Chrysochloris asiatica | reverse complement strand
AGCACAATACACATTATTTTCCAGTGCATATGGAACATTCTCCAGAATAGACCATGTCTCAGGCCACAAAACAAATCTCCATAAATTTATAAATATCAAAATACTACAAAGCATCTTCTTAGATTAGATCACAATGCTAACAAATTAGAAATGAACAATAAGAAGACCAAGGAAATAAAGTCAAATACATGGAAACTGAATAACACCATGCTGAAAAGTGGGTTGTTGTTGTTATGTGCCATTGATTTGGTACCAACTCATAGTAATCTTACACACAGCAGAACAAAACACTGCCTGATCCTGGACCAACCTCACTACTGTTGCAACACTTGAGTAAATCGATGCTACCATATAGCCAATCCATCTCATTGGGGGTCTTCCTTTTTTTCTCTGACCCTCTACCTTACCAAACATGATATACTTCTCCAGTGCTTGGTCCCTTCTGACAATATTTCCGAAGTATGAGAGATGAAGTTTGACCATTTTGGCCTCCAAGGAGCACTCTGAATGCACTTCTTCCAAAATGGATCTGTTGGTTCTTTTGGCAGCCCATGGCACTTTCAATATTCTCCTCCAACACCATAAATCAAAGGCATAAATTCTTCTACAGTCTTCCTTATTCACTGTCTAGCTTTCACATGCATATGAGTTTACTGAAAATACCACGGCTTGGGTCAGGCACACCTTAGACCCCAAGCTGACATCTTTGCTCTCCAACACTTTTAAAAGGTCTTGTGAAGCAGATTTGTCTAATGTAATACACTGTATGATTTCTTGACTGCGCTTCCATGAGTGTTGATAGTTGATTCAAGAAGAATGAAGTGCTTGACAACTTCAGTCTTTTCTCCATTGATAAGAATGCAGTTTATTCATCCAGTGGTGAGGATTTTTATTTTCTTTACATTGAGATGAAATCCATACCGAAGGCTGTGTTCTTTGATCATCATCAGTAAATATTTTAAGTCCTCTTTAATTTCAACAAGCGATATATATCATCTGCATATCGCAGGTTGTTAATGAGTCTTCCTCCAATCCTGATGCCACGTTTTTCTTCATAGAACCTAGCTTCTTGGATTATTTGCTCAGCACACAGTTTGAATAAATATAGTGAAAGAATACAACCTTGTTGCACACCTTTCTTAATTTTAAACCATTCAGTGTTCCCATTTTCTGTACAAACAACTGCTTCTTAGTCCATGTACAGATTTCTCATGAGCAAAATTAACTGTTCTGGAATACTCATACTTTGCAATGTTGTCCATAGCTTGTCATGGTCCGCACAATCAAAAGCATTTGAATAGTCAATCAAGAACAGGTAATCATCTTTCTGATATTCTCTGATTTCAGCCAATATCCATCGGACATCAGCATGATATCCCTTGTTCCATGGCCTCTTCTGAATCCGACTTGAACCTCTGGAAGTACTCTGTCAATGTATGCTTGCAGCTGTTTCTGTATTACCTTTAGTAAAACTTTACTCACATGGGATATCATTGTCCTATGATTTCTGTATTCCATTGGGTAACCTCTCTTTGCAATGGGCACAAATATGGATCTCTTCCAATCAGTCGGCCAGATAATTGTCTTCCAAATTTCTTGGCAGAGATGAGTGAGTGCCTCTTGTGCAGCCTCACTTTCTTGAAAGATTTCAATTTTTATTCAATCAATTACTGGTATTTTGTTCTTTGCCAATTCTTTCAATGCACTTTGGACTTTCTCCCTGAGTATCATTGGCTCTTGTTCATATGGTACCACTTGAAATGGTTGAACATTAACCATTTCCTTTTGGTACAATGACT
>NW_006408529.1:30519079-30528222 GCF_000296735.1 Chrysochloris asiatica | reverse complement strand
CTTGCCTTTATAGCACCCCCCTCCCCCTCCCATTTTGGGTAGCCAATGTCCAAGTTGCCCATCCCTGTCTACCCTGTGTATTAAGGGAGTGGGAATAATCCTTGCTATAAAGATTTGTTCCCTCTTTTGAGCTACTGCATCCATAGGTGTAGGTTAAGTTCATCAAATTGTATCAGATTACTCTTTTTTTTTCTCTTCTTTCTTCTTCTAGTTGAGCTCTGATCATCCAGTAATTGAAGCCAGGTCAAGAGGGTATTATCTGCAAGTGTGGATGCTCTTGTGCATATGCCCTCTCTTTTATCAGCTGGATACTTCACTCTTCACTATGTGGCTATGTCATTGACTCTGGGCCGAAGAGTCCCCAGGTCTTGCTACACTGCTGACCAACCAGGTCTCCACCCAGGTACACAGGAGTCTGTTGAACATTGTAGGGCTTAGCTTGCAGCTTCATTGATGTTTTTCCCTCATTTCCCCTAATCGGTGACAAACGTGGTCTCCAATCAGAGCATGTATTCCCATTGAGTCTTAGTCTTGGAAGGGGGTTTGCTCTTAGGGGACCTGACCACTTGCTTTGATGTCTCCTGGGTGAGCACTTTGCTTGTTCTTGTAGTAATCAGTCGGTCTGCCTATATTGTTTTGTATTTTTCCTGTCAGTCTTTCTTTTAAGAAATATCCTCTGCTCTTCTAGCCACTCCAGGCTGGTCTGCCCATCCTTTCAAGTGTAAATTTCCCACCTCTGAAGATTATGGATGTGGTTCAGGATTCCACCTACAGTCTTATGTAATGCAGAGGCTCTGCAGGAAGCCTCCTTCACTGGGCACGTTGTAGCCCCATTTTAGATATTCTAATCAGTTATAGGCAGAAGACAGACCTATAACCTTTCTGTGGTGATATTTCTGGCTATTCCTTTCTCCTCCCTTTCAGTGTCTATTTTATAATGGTATGCAAGGGAAACCAAGATTCAAAAGACAATCAAGTATCTTAACATTATTTCCCACCTTTTCCCCATTCCAACCATGTCTCAGTCCCTATATCCCAGAGCCCTGTTTTTCCAAGGTTGTGCATACATCATTCTTTAACTCTGTCCCACTTAGTCCATGAAAACCTTCCTAATTGTTTTCCCATCTGTTTTGTTCTTCCATTCCCCTCTCCTTTTTTGTGTATTGTCCCCCTCCTCAGCACTCAAACTATCCTGTTTCTATTTCCTGCCCAGTGCTCCACATTCCTCTCCTCCCCTCACCCCAACTCCCACATTACAACAACCAGCAAGGAATTCACCCCCCTTTAGTATAGGTTCTTTTTCTTAGTCTTTTACAGTACTGGTCCTATGTATTATTTCTCCTTTTGTGATTGACTAATTTGACCCAACATAATGTCCTCAAGGTTCATCTATGTTTTATGATAACTTGCAGCTTCCTTATTATTCTTCAAGGTAGCATAATATTCCACTGTGCGTATGTATCACAGTTTGTTTATCCATTCTTCAGTTGATGGGCACTTTGACTGTCTCCAGCTTTTTGCTATTGTAAATAGTGCTGCTGTGGACATTGGTGTGCATCTATCTACTCGTGTTATGGCTCGTATTTCTTGTGGGTAAATACCAAGTAGAAGAATTGCTGGATCATAAGGTATTTCTATTCACAACCTTCTGAGGAAGTGCCATATTGCTTTCCAGAGAAGTTGGATCATTTTACAGTTCGCCAGCAATGCAGGAGTGTCCCAGTCTCTCCACATCCCTGCCAGCATTTATTGTCCTCTACTTTTTAAATTTTTGCTGTTATTGCTGGTGTGAGATGATATCTCATTGTTGTTTTGATTTGCATCTCTCTTCTTTAGTTCATCTTTATCTTTCATATAAATGTTAGCCTTTCTAAATAATAATTTCTTATGTTCCCTGAAGATCTAATAAATTTCCAGGGCTCACTGGAAGATAGATAAATCTTTTCTTCTGTTGATTATCTACCCTATTCTTGTAAACAACAACCATCCCACTGCCATCAAGTGAATTACAACTGTAGTGACCCTTTAGGACAGAGAAGAACTGTCCTGTTGTGTTTGCAAGACTGCAAATCATTACTGGAGCAGGCAGTGGCATTCATCTTTCTCCCCCAGAGTGGCTATTGAGTTTGAACCACTGGCATAGCCCATTGTGTAGCCCACAATGCCACCAGGGAGTCTTCATTATTTATTTAGAGGTAGCAATTTCCCAGAAGAAAACTATGTGGAAAATGAAAAGAATTAAAAATAAGTATAATAGGAAATCGCTATCAATGTCAATATCAATCAATATCAATAAGTCACTCTCCTTATGCAAAGTACTTATGCAAAGGAAACTATATTATAATGCAACACAAAAAGGGAGATAAACCTTTTAATAACCCATCAAGGCTAGCCCACAAGACAAATAACTGCTCCTTTCTATAGGAATTCAATTTTGTTGCTTCAACCATTTTAAAGTTACAGGAGAAAATCTCAGGACATGACCTTAAACAGAAAATGGAGAGCTATTAATGGGTCCTTCCATGTACAACATGACAGGAACTTGCTTTTTCCTATTACTGCTGTGTGCTATTATGCATTTCCATTGATGGATTTAGTTCTTTCATTGTAACACAAGAAGAACAGCTGGCCCTTATAAAATACCAGTGTCAGACTGGACAATTTCCAGCGAGCAATAATTCAATTAGTTTCCCATAGAGTCACTTTGGATTTGATAATTAAGTCTTTGAAATTGTTTCAGTTATTGTGTTAACATATTCTGACCTATTGTGTGAGTATATATGTTTTAGAAACTTTAAGAGTTTATGAGATTTCCTTTTAGTTTATATAGATAGAACCTATAGACTTAAAGAACTAATGAAAATAATGGAAACAGATATAATGCAAACAACATATCCTTGGAATTACCAAAAATTTAAAGGCTCACTTCAGAAATTCCAAGACTGTAAAATTGGCAGGGGTTTCAGCAAATTATAGCTCTAATTTATGAGAAAAAAAATTGGCCAGAGCCAATTTATCTTAAGGGAGATAAAATAAGATGATACATATTTGGCATTGTGGTTTAATGCACTGGCCTTCAAAGTCAGCAGTTCAAATCCACTAGCCGTTCCTTTGAAACCCTATACAGGATTTCTATGTGGCACTTAACCACAACAACATCATGCAATAAACAATGTATTTTATAATAGAGTAAAAAACCTACAAATCCTAGAATCTGTGTAAGGCAGAAAACCTCTAAGAGAAGGAAAATGCAAATATTTTCTACTTACAGAGAGCAATGGAGTCCTGTTGTGGTGCTATGAGATAATACACTGGACTGAAAGGTCAGTTAGAACTGGAAGGTCGGCAGTTCAAATCCACCATCCGCTCTGCAGAAACCTTATACAAGATCGCTATGAGTTCAAAGCAACTCTACAGTGCTTAGCAACAGCAACATACAGAGCAAAAGAAAAAGGAAGACTGTACCCTGTCAAAGACAAAAAGCACTAGCAAGACCTGGGAAAGCAAGGAAGTTCTGTGAAATTAGAATTCTTACCGACTTCAGTTTTTTACTTAGGAAACTGTCAATCGTATTCTAGTTGAAGTTTTTAATATTATTTTACTCTATAATTTGGTGTTATGAATAGAGAGTAAAATAATATTAAAAGCTATATTAAAAGCTACTCATAGCAACCATATGAAAAGAAGAAGGAAATTGCCCAGTTTTGCACTATTCTCACAATTGAGACCAAGGTTGCTGCCACAGTGCTAGTGCATCTCGTTGGGAATCTTCCTCTTTTCCCTCTGCCCTCCACTTTACCAAACATTATATCCATCTCCAGGGACTCAACACACCTTACAAAATCTCCCAAGGTAAAACAGACTTACTATGCTTACTTCTAAGAAGCATTATAGTTGCTATCTCTTCCAAGACAGGGATGTTTGTTTTCTAGCCCTGCAATGTACTGTCAATATTTTCCTCCAACACGTTAGTTCAAATGCACTGATTCTTCTAAAGCGTTGCTTATTCCTTGTCCAACATTTGCATGAGGCAACTGAAAATACGACTTGAGTTAGGTGAACCTCACTCTTTCAAAGGGAAATATTTGCTTTTTAACACTTTAAAGGGATCTTTTGCAATAGATTTGACATGTGCAATCCATCATTTGATTTCTTGACTGTTTTTTTCCATTAGTATCTGTTGTGAATCCAAGAAAAATGAAGTCTTTGACAATTTCATATTTTTCTCCATTTATCAAAATGCTATTTATTAGTACAGTAGTGAGGATCTTCTTGTTTTGCATTGAGGTATAATCAGTACTGTTCTCTTTGATATTGATCAATCAGTATTTAAAGTACTCTTCACTTTCAGCAAGAAAGGTGAAGTCATGTGAATATAGCAGTTAGTGAACTTCCTCTAATCTTGATGCCATGTTCTTCTTCATATAGTCCAGCTTCTCAGATTATTTGTTCAGCATACAGATTGAATAAGCATGGTGAAATGATACCACCTTAGAAAATACTTTTCCTGATTATGAAACATTCATTAGCCCCTTGTTGTGTCTTAACAACTGCCTCTTGATCTATGTAGAGGTTCCTCATGAGCACAATTAAATGTTCTGGAATATCTATTATTTTCAATGTTCCTTAGTAATGATCCACAGCTCAATCCCTTTTCATAGTCAGTAAAACACAAGTAAATATTCTTCTGGTATTCTCTGCTGTCAACAAATATCCATTTTATATCAGCAGTGATATCTTTAGTTCCATGTCTTTTGAATCTGGCTTGAATTTCTGGCAGCTACATGTAAACGAGCTACGGCAACTCTTTTTGAAGTATCTTCAGCAAAATTTTACTTGCATAGGCTATTCATGTTACTGTTCAACTATTTCTGCATATCATTGGGTAACCTTTCTTTGGAGTGGGCACAAATATGGATCTCTTCCAATTGATTGGCTAGGTAGCTGCCTTACAAATTTCTTGGCATGGACGAGTGTATTCTTCCAACACTGCATCAGTTGGTTGATACATTGCAGTTTGTATTCCATCAACTTCTGGAGCCTTCGTTTTAGCTAATGCCTTTATTGAAGGTTGCACTTCTTCCTTCAAAACCAAGAGTTCTTTATTATATGATATATTTTGAAATGATTGATCATTGACCAATTCAATTTGTACAATGACTATGTGTATTCCTTTCATTTTGTTTTGATACTTTCTATGTCCTTCAAAATTTTGCACAAAGAATCCTTCAATATTGCAACCTGAAGCTTGACTTTTTCTTCAGTGCTTTCATTTTGAGAAATGCTGAGCTTGTTCTGAGTTTTGGTTTTCTCACTCTAGGTGTTTGTACATCTCATTGTAATACTTTCAGTTACAGAGTGACCGTACAAATTTTTCAGCTTCTTTCATAATTTCTTTCTATGATCAAAAGCAAATTTCAGTCTCTTCTGACATCATTTTTGTCATTTCTGTCTTTTCTATCTTTTCAGTGACCTTTTACTATCTTCCTGAGGAGGTTCAACACTGGGATCTCAGATCCAAAGACACTTGACTCCACCAGCAAACTTTGATACAAAGATGCTCAGATCTAGCCCATGAGCAGGTAAGCTTTGTTGTTGTTTTTAGGTGCCATTGAGTCAATTTTGAC
This sequence comes from Chrysochloris asiatica, assembly GCF_000296735.1. Classification (NCBI taxonomy): domain Eukaryota; kingdom Metazoa; phylum Chordata; class Mammalia; order Afrosoricida; family Chrysochloridae; genus Chrysochloris; species Chrysochloris asiatica. The sequence goes on along the minus strand of NW_006408529.1, from coordinate 30,522,595 downwards.
TCATAGGGACCTTATGCACAACAGAATGAAATGACCCAGTCCTGGACCAGCCTCATAACTGTTGTTAAACTTGATCCCACTGTTGCTGCAACTGTTTTGAGCCAACTCATTGGGGGGGTCTTCCTCATTTTCACTGACCTTCCACTTTACCTAACATGATATCCTTCTTTAGGGACTGATCGCTCCTGACAAAATGTCTGAAGTATGAGAAACAAAATCTTACCATACTGGCTTCCAGGGTACATTCTGGTCGTACCTCTTCCAACATAGATTTGTTAGTTTTTCTAGTAGTTCATAGTAACTTTAATATCCTTCTCCAACATCATAGCTTAAATGCACAACTTTGCTATGATCTTCCTTATTCACTATTCAACCTTCACATGTATATGTGGCTATTGAAAATACCATGGCTTGGTTTAGATGCACTTCAGTTCTCAAACTGAACACTTTAAAGATGTCTTGTGCAGCTGATTTGCCTTATGCAGTTCATCATTTGATTTTTTTGACTGCTGCTTCAATGAGTGTTGATGGATTCAGACAAAATGAAATCTTTGACAACTTCAGTCTTTTTTTACATTTGTCATGATGTTATTTATTGGTCCAGTGGTGAGGATTTTGTTTCTTTTACATTGAGGTTCAATCCATACTGTCGTCATTAATTTTCATCAGTAAGTATTTTAAGTCCTCTTTGCTTTCATCAAGCAAGGTTGTATTAACTGCATATATGGCAGGTTATTAATGAGTCTTCCTCAAATCTTGGTGCCATGTTCTTCTTCCTATAATTCAGCTTTTCAGATCATTTGCTCAGCATACAAATTGAATAAATATGGTGAAATAATGCAACCTTGGATCACACCTTTCCTTATATACAATTTAGTGTCCGCTTGTTCTATTTAAACGACTGCCTTTTGGTCTATGTATAGGTTCTTCATGAGCACAATTAAGTGTTCCAAAAAACTCATTGTCTGAAATGTTGCCTATGGCTTGCCATGATCCATAAAGTTGAAAGCCTTTGCATAGTCAATAAAGCACATGCAAACATCAATGATTTCCCCATTTCATTTGGTCACCTCTGTTTGGAATGAGTTCAAATATGGATCTCTTCCAATCAGCTGGTCAGGTAGCAGCCTTCCAAATTTCTTGGCATTTATGAATGAATGTTTCCAGTACTGCCTTCGTTTTTTGAAATATTTCAGTTTGTATTCGATCAATTCCCAGAGATTTTTTTTTTTTTTTTTTTTTTTTGGTAATGTCTTCTTTGCATGTTGGACTTCTTTCTTCAGTACCATTGAGTCTTGATCATAGGCTACATTTTGAAATTGTTGAACAGTAACCATTTCTGTTTTATATAGTGACTCTGTGTATTCCTTCAATCTTCTTTCTGGTGCTTTCTGCATCAGTCAATATTTTTCCCATAGGATCTTTCATTATTGCAAGTTGAGGTTTGAATTTTTCCTCAAACTTTTAACTTGAGAAATGCTGAATGTGTTTTTTCCATTTGATTTTCTAACTCCAAACCTTTGCACATTTCATTATAATAATTAACTTAGTCTTCTTGAACTTTCCTTTGAAAATTTCTGGTCAACTCTTTTGCCTCCTTATTTCTTCCATTTGCTTTAGAATCTCTATGCCTAAGAATATGTTTCAGAGCTTCTTCTGACATCTATTTTGTTATTTTCTTTATTTCCTATCTTCTTTATGACCTTTTGCTTTCTTCCTGTAGGATGTTTTCTGATGTTGTGCCACAACTCTTCTGGTCTTTCATCATTAGTGTTTAACACATGAAATCTGTTGTTGAAGTGATCTCTAAATTCACGTAGGATACGTTCAAGGTCATATTTTGGCTATCATGGATTTAAATATTTTTCTTCAGCTTTGTCCTGAACTTGCATATAAGCAACTGATGGTGTGTTCCGTAGTCTGCCCCTGGCTTTGTTTTGGGAATGAGTCATTGGTTTTCTGATAGATTGTCAGCATTGATTCTATCACCAAGAACTATTGATCTCCTCTTTCTTTCCATCTTTGACTTTTCAATTACCAATAATTATAAATGAATTTTGACTGCATGTTTGATAAGTAGGTAGAATTTGTCAGTGTCATCATCACTGGCTTTATTAGTTGGTCAGTGAATTTGAATAACAGTGGTATTTACTGGTAATTTTTGATGGCATATGGATATTATACTATCACAGACAATATTGTACTTCAAGATACTTAAAATACTCTTTTTGTGGATGAATATGACGGCATTCTGCTTCAGTTCTGACATGGTAAACATATGATTGCTGATTCAAAATAGCCAAGGTCAATCTATTTCAGGTCACTAATATCTAGAATACCAGTTCATTTTTGACAACTTCCAATTTTCCTAGATTCATACTTTTTACATTTCATAACAATTCATACTTTGTTCATTCATAACAATTCTAATTATTAATGGGTGTGTACAACTTTTTCTTCTCATATTGAGTTGTGCCCCATCACAACAAGAAGGTCTCAAAAACTTAACTCCTTCTTTAAGGAGTTAACATTCGGTCCACTCTATTTTGAGAAGGCAGCTGTTTCCTGTATATATTTTGAGTGTCACCCAATCTGAGAGGATTATCTTCTTGCACTGTATTAGACAATGTCTGTTGCTGTTGGTAATGTTTTCACTAACTAAACATTCAGAAGTGATTCATGGCTTCTGTCTGGTGTGTCTTAGTCTGGAAGGTCTACTGGAACCTGTCCACACATTGGGTTTTGGAGGAGTAGATGGAAGATTTGAACTGCTGACTTTGCAGTTAGAAGTTCAGTACTTATCCTACAGTGTCACAACAGGACTCCTTTAAATTCTATGTTGTTGTTGTTGTTATGTGTCTTTGAGTCAGTTCCAAATCATAGCAACCTTGTATAGGGTTTCCAAGGCCGTACGTCTTTGTGGGAACACAAAGACTCCTCTTTCTCCCATATAGCTGCTGGAGGGCTCAAACTGCTGACATTGTGGTTCTCAGTCCAGTGCTTATTACACAGGACCACTGGTTTATATGAAATACAAATTATTGCCTTTATGGCTAATTTGAATAATAATAGATAAATAATTTCATTAGACTTCACTTAATGATAGTTTTTAAATACAAAGAAATAATTCTTTCTTTCACTGATCTTTTGATTTACTATTAACTTATTAAATTGGAAAAAATTTACCTTCACAGGAAATTTCAAAGACAGTACAGAGAGGTTCAATGTATATTTCATACTGTGTTCCCAGTGGTTGCATCTATGTATTTAAAGTACAATATAAACACAAGAAATTTATCATTAGTGCAATATGAGTGTATACCTGTATGTAATTTTATCATATTTTTTGAGTTCACATAACCACCAAAACAGTCAAAATAAGATTGTTTTGGTACTTCTGTAAACAAAAATGATTTCTATTTCATACTCATACCTACCACCCCCACCCACATACTTAAACCTTGAGAAATACTAACCTTTAGTTGAACTCTTGGTGTAGCACTGCAGGGTAAGCAC